>NW_011887303.1:0-5000 GCF_000151315.2 Capsaspora owczarzaki ATCC 30864 | reverse complement strand
TGGGATCACCCGAGCTGCACACTGGCCAGACATTGACAGTGTACTCGCGCGCCAGTTTTGCGAATGGAGCCACGCCAGATCCCTCCGACTTCAGTACTGATCCGAGCATTCTTTCGTCCTCGAGCACGGCTGCAGTAACCTGGCCGACCACCCTCTCGGTTACCTTTACTCGGTTTGCCCTCAGCCTGCAAACCTCACGAGAAGATGCGCCATCTGGCCCGTCCTTTCCCATCGAGGTGACTTTGATCATCGATGGTGCGCCAGGCCTCACCATCACCGAGGCAGACGTGACCTTCCCAATGTCTACTTTAACGCAATACATTGCGGTTACCGCGTTGTCGCCAGCAGACGCCAACCCAGTCATTGTGCAGGAGCCTTCCAGCACAACCTCCGCTTTAGAGAACGCCTTTCTCCAAGCTACATATACGTCGACGTTGGTTGCCACATCTTCATCGTATGATTATGTCGCGCAATACCAGTTTTTCGTTCCACAGTTGGATGCTTTCGGCAGTCCAGTCATCAGCGCGACCACGGGCCAAGCACGCAGCTTCCAGGTGAATGCGACAGTCGCGTTGACGTACGATGCTGTCACAATCGTGGGGGGAAATCCCGTCCTTGCTTCGGAAACAACCACGCAAACCATCTCTGTGACATTCACCACCAAGTCGTATTGGTCGGCCGTGTCCATCTCGCCAGGTATTCTGTTGCCTAAGGGTGCGTGCACTATTGCCCAATCCTTCCAGATTTCAGACTACTTTTCGCTCGGCAGCCTGTTCTCCACCCTGACCATCCCAGACGGCGTCCTTGCCAACACTTCCACCACTGCCACTGTGTCACTTGGTGGAAGCAGCTCAAGCACCATTTCATTTGGCGTGCACTACACGATCGACACTAGCCGAGTTGGCAACGACGCCCTGCCAGCGACTGATGGTGCCACAGTCTTGAGTCTCAATCTGACGTGGGCGGTCAGTGCGCTTGGCCTTTCTGCTTCCACGCTGGTTCCGGCGCCGACTTCCGCCCAGGGCATTCTAGTCGGACCTGTGACTGACGGTCTTTTCAGCCTTCCCTGCCGAGTGCAAGACTTGTACACGGACCGGTTTACACCCACGCAAGCGATTACGATGGGCGATCCGCTCTTTGTGGATCTGTCGGCCTCTTCAGCGGTCAAGGATGCATCCGCTCCGTTGACGGCATCCACTGGTACGGTGATTGAGTTGAGCAGTACCAGCGCAGCAATTGCAAGGGCCCAACTATTCACGAGTATCTATGCGGTCAATGGCTCGCGCATCTGCGTGGCCACCAATGGATGCGATGCCACCTCACTTCCTTTGGCTCCCGAACAGCTTGTGAGCGCTGGTGCCAATGTGACGCTGTTGATTTCCGTTTCCTTCCCGTCTGCCGACTTCTGGGCTTCCTCGGTCATCCTTTATCTAAGCAATCCGGTTTTTATCGGGATCGGTGTCGACCCCGTCCCGGCGTCATTCTCGCCAGTGATCTCTGCAGACACACCTCCAGTCAACATGTTCAAATTCGCCGCGGACGAAACGCTGTATCCCGTCACTGGAGCTGTTCCAAACATCACGGACGCGAGCTGGAACACAATCACAATTGGCTTTGGCAGCTTTTCAGATGTCCAAAATCGCCCACTCAAGTCAAGCATTCTTCTGACCTTGACTGTGCTTCCGGTGCCAGTTTTCGACTTGATGGAACTGACCCAACTTGCGCAATACCAAGACGGCGCTATCTCAGCTACTTCTCTGTTAGAAAGCTCCGCCATTCAAGCAAAACAACCCGAAATTTCAACCATCTACTCTGCTGTGGTTGCTGCATCGTCGGGGGCGGCGGCGATTTACTCAAATCCCACCGCGCTGGCTTCCAGTGGAATTACGTTTGCCCAACCGGGCCAATCCAACACGGCGGCCTTGCCTTGCAATCGCTTCAGCTTTTCGGGAGGAGACACGTACGTCACTGACGCCATGGTGACTGCGCTTGACCAGTTGAGCATTCTTGGTGGTGTTGGCGGTGGCGATGTCATCACCGTGGTCATGTTTGTGGTCAACTCGGGCAGCGGACGTGCCTACAACGTTTCGTTGCAGGGCAATATCGCTACAACGAGTGGTACGTTTACTTATCTACCAAATTCGCTGTGCATCTCGGATGGTCGTGGCTCGGCTCTCCAGTTTTTGACAGCGCCTTCGGCCGACGGGTCAACGCTCTTTGGCGGAACTACCTCCGTGTTGCTCGACAACCTTCCCGGCTTGCCAGCATATGACAATGGCCTGCTAGGTAGCAACATTGCCGTCATCACGTACGACCTTGCCATTTCGCCCACAGCCGTCTCCGGCACTACCAGCAGCGCGGGGCTGTCCGTTTGCCAGTACCTATCTGCTACTCTCCCGAGCGCAGAGAATTATCTCGAAACCTGCGTGGCCAGCGATGCGGTCGTGACGTCGGAAACGCCAATGCTTATAGCCTTTAACGCCTCGTCTCCGCTCATCACCTCTGCCTCTGGCGCGTCTGGGTTTGTTGCCAACGCTGCGAGCCCCATCGTGGCGGTTGGAGATCAGGTCACGTTCAACCTGACTGCAAGTGTGCCGAGCGGCTCGATCGGCAGTGTCAAGCTGGCCATCGCTGCTGGAATGCCTTCAGTGAGCGCACCGGGCGTGTTTGCCATCTATTCGGCCAAGGTTGTGGCGATCGGAAGTGCCATTTCCGTGTCAACGCTGGCGGTTGGAGCCGACGGTGTCATGCAAGATACCGACGGCAACACGTTCAACGATACTGCCGTGTTTGACTTTGGCGCGCTGAGCACCTTGGCATTCCAGCCATTGGAGGATCGCGAGATTATTGTGCAAGTGCAGGCCAGCGTTCCATCTGCGGCTACCGTGGGCAATGTTGCGGGTAGCACGATCGCGTCGCAGGGCAGAGTGATCTTTGGCCCCGATAGCTCGTCATTAGTCACCGTAAGCTCGACCCCGCTGACTCATACCGTGGCGGAGCCGAACTTGCAAGTGACGGCAATAATTAGCCCAGCGACTGTGCACGCGAGTGATGACCTTACCTTCACCGCGCTTGTTGCGCACACGAGCACATCCACCACCTCGGCCTTCCTCCTTGAACTTGCGAACCTTGTGCCAGCTGGAGCTAGTCTCACGCTCGACCCCGATTCCATCATCGTGACCACTCCAGCGTCAGTATCGGTTCCGGCGACAGTTTCGCGAGCTGCCGACAACTCAACATTCTCAGTCATGTTGTCCGAGTTGCCCCTGTACGAGGCGGTCGGTTCGTCGACCAAGTCCATCATGAACGTGACGTTCAGTGCCAGGCTGTCGAACCTTGCCACGCCAGGTTCGGCGGTCAACTGGGCCCCTGCCGTGAACTACAGCAGCTCACCTCTGAACTACAGTTCCCCGTCGATCTTAGCTGGTCGGAACTACTCTGCTGGAGGTGTGGAATCTGTCACCATCGCAGCACTGGACCCTTCAGTCGCGGCCACCAGAGCTGCCTCGACTGCGTCCGTTGCATCGGCGGCCTCGGCTGCTTCAACCATTTCAGCATCTGAAGCCTCAGCCGCGTCAGTGGCGTCGACTCAATCTGCCTCTGCTGCATCGGTTGCTTCGGATGCCTCGGTTGCTTCGACCATTTCAGCATCTGAAGCCTCAGCCGCGTCGGTGGCGTCGACTCAATCTGCCTCTGCTGCATCGGTTGCTTCGGATGCCTCGGTTGCTTCGACCATTTCAGCATCTGAAGCCTCAGCCGCGTCGGTGGCGTCGACTCAATCTGCCTCTGCTGCATCGGTTGCTTCGGATGCCTCGGTTGCTTCGACCATTTCAGCATCTGAAGCCTCAGCCGCGTCAGTCGCGTCGACTCAATCTGCCTCTGCTGCATCGGTTGCTTCGGATGCCTCGGTTGCTTCGACCATTTCAGCATCTGAAGCCTCAGCCGCGTCGGTGGCGTCGACTCAATCTGCCTCTGCTGCATCGGTTGCTTCGGATGCCTCGGTTGCTTCGACCATTTCAGCATCTGAAGCCTCAGCCGCGTCGGTGGCGTCGACTCAATCTGCCTCTGCTGCATCGGTTGCTTCGGATGCCTCGGTTGCTTCGACCATTTCAGCATCTGAAGCCTCAGCCGCGTCAGTCGCGTCGACTCAATCTGCCTCTGCTGCATCGGTTGCTTCGGATGCCTCGGTTGCTTCGACCATTTCAGCATCTGAAGCCTCAGCCGCGTCAGTCGCGTCGACTCAATCTGCCTCTGCTGCATCGGTTGCTTCGGATGCCTCGGTTGCTTCGACCATTTCCAGCATCTGAAGCCTCAGCCGCGGTCGGTGGCGTCGACTCAATCTGCCTCTGCTGCATCGGTTGCTTCGGATGCCTCGGTTGCTTCGACCATTTCAGCATCTGAAGCCTCCAGCCGCGTCGGTGGCGTCGGCACTCAATCTGCCTCTGCTGCATCGGTTGCTTCGGATGCCTCGGTTGCTTCGACCATTTCAGCATCTGAAGCCTCAGCCGCGTCGGTGGCGTCGACTCAATCTGCCTCTGCTGCATCGTTTGCTTCGGATGCCTCGGTTGCTTCGACCATTTCAGCATCTGAAGCCTCAGCCGCGTCGGTGGCGTCGACTCAATCTGCCTCTGCTGCATCGGTTGCTTCGGATGCCTCGGTTGCTTCGACCATTTCAGCATCTGAAGCCTCAGCCGCGTCAGTCGCGTCGACTCAATCTGCCTCTGCTGCATCGGTTGCTTCGGATGCCTCGGTTGCTTCGACCATTTCAGCATCTGAAGCCTCAGCCGCGTCGGTGGCGTCGACTCAATCTGCCTCTGCTGCATCGGTTGCTTCGGATGCCTCGGTTGCTTCGACCATTTCAGCATCTGAAGCCTCAGCCGCGTCAGTCGCGTCGACTCAATCTGCTTCTGCTGCATCGGTTGCTTCGGATGCCTCGGTTGCTTCGACCATTTCAGCATCTGAAGCCTCAGCCGCGTCAGTCGCGTCGACTCAATCTGCCT
>NW_011887302.1:1135724-1292750 GCF_000151315.2 Capsaspora owczarzaki ATCC 30864 | reverse complement strand
GAAGTCAGATTTTTGAGAGTAGATCACATTAGTTGCACTCGCTATCACTTATTCGCATAAACTTCATGACATGTGAGTGCTAAAGCGGAGACCTCGAATGGAGGACAGAAAGGTTTGGCGACGCGATATGAAACAAAACTCATACTCACACAAAAACTACTCACACACGCACACACACACACAAAAACACACGAAAAACACACACACACACACACACACACACACACACACACACACACACACACACACCCAATTATTCCACGTCTGTTCGTACCTTGGTTCTTGGACCACTGCTCGACCCAGCCGTAGAACTTCTGGGCGGACGTTCTGGAATCTGCAGCTGAGTAAAGCGTCTCGACACCTTTGTTGCGTGTCGCCACAACGTCGGAAACGGCGGCAGATGTGACGCGTTTGAATGCTTTGAGTTCCAATGCGAGAGCAGAGATCTGGTCATTTTCGAAATCCGGGTCGGTTGACAACTCTTTGAGGAGATGATGGCGAAGGCCAGGAGCCTCCCATTTCGCCTCTGTTATCACGCCGGTTCAAATTCAGTCGGCGAAACAACTCTACACTCCAAAGCAGTGAAGGAATCGAACCGAAAGGCTCGCGGAGGGGTTCGGGCAGGCGATCAATCAACGCCCATTCATCCTTCGCTGAAGGCTTGACAGTCGCCTAGAACGATGTCACAGTGTGAGCCTGAGAACATGCAACTCAAGACCATGATAAGGATGCTTACAGCAGGGGCTTTGGCTTCGGTCTCGGACGGAGGGCCAGAAGCAGAGGTCGAGTGGGACCTGTGGGGCCACATGAGCAGGTTGGGGCGCTCACACTTCCTCTCAATACGGAAGCGGACGCCGCCAGAGGTGGGGAACTGGAGGGCGCCAAAGGAGGGAACGGGGACGGCGCCAGAGGGGGAGAGGAAGGCGTCAAACGCCGGCTCGGCTGAAGTGGGTGGCGCAACTACAAGCACAATAGGCAGTGAGTGGATTGGGCAGTATTCTTCAAAGCAAGTAGCACTTGCTGTCACACATTCAAGTCGAGACGTCGAGAAGGATTGCGATCGCCAAGAGAATCACGATCGCTTAATTTGGTTAAAACCAACGCAGCCGAGACAAGTCTTCAAGCCGAAAGAGACGACGCACACCAGTCACCAGCTGCTAGTATGCAGGTGATAGAGTTGGCATTGTAGGCAAGGGGCGGAGCGCGAGTCCAGGGGCCCTGATGCCCGGTAATGAGACGAAACTCAGCACAGAAGCGAGAAACAACATTTGGCCGAACGTTGGCGCGCATGCACGCCACACAACGACGGCAGAGATACACAACGCATTGGCTCTCATTGACCAGCAGCACGGGAAGTGGAGGGAAGGGGCGTTTTTCGACGGAAACAAGAACAAGAACCTTACCATGCACACCTTTCGACGCAAGAGTCGCGGTACGGGCTGCCGCTTTGATGAGCGAAAGACGAGCACTCAGCATTGTGTTCAAGACAAGCGTACGGTACGAAGGATGAAACGACAAATGAACCAGGCCTCTCTATTTGTGCTTGAAATCCGAAACGTTGAGATAATGCTGATGTTTCAAACCGTTGAGGGGGGGGGAGTGTCAGCACGATGCTTGGTGTTCATTTTTATACATGTGTTTTGAGAAGCATTTACTGCAACAAGTCAATCACAAACAAATTCGGGCCCCAATAGACCCCTTTTCCCCTCGCTCTCATTTGTTGTTGTTCTTTCGTTTCGCTTAGAGCGGCACATTCTTGAACAGGTAGGACACGGATTCACCGTTGTGGGTTCGTCGAATAGCCTCTGCAAAGATGGGGGCAACATCAATTGTCTTGATGCGATCGCAAATTTGCTTCTTGTCCTCGTGTGGGATGGTGTTTGTGACAATGATGGCATTCAAGCGCGAGTCGTTCAAGATTTGGAGCGCCTTGCCAGAGAAGATGCCGTGTGTGACAATCGCAAACACGGACGTGGCGCCAGCCTCGAAGAGCTTTTGCGCAGCCAGGGCGAGGGTGCCGCAGGTGTCGGCAATATCGTCCACAAGAATGGCAGGCTTGCCAGTGACGTCGCCAACAAGCACCATTGACGCGACCTCATTTGCCTTCTTGCGCTCCTTGTGGATCAGGGCAAAGTCAGTGTTCAAGCGATCGGCGATGGATGTGACGCTGTGCGTTGAAGGAAGGAGCCAAGGGACACGGTTTCAAACAAAAGTCAACAACAACAAGCAAACGAGCAAGCAAATAAGAACGAGAAACAAATCAAAAAAGAAAAAAAAAGAAAAGAAAAAAAGAAGGGGAAAGCCAAAGCCGATGATGTTCTCTCTCTCTCTCTCTCTCTCTCCCCTCTTCCCTTTCTCTCCTCCCCCCTCACCACCTTTCTGTGCAATACACATCAGCCGACACGCAGTCTGCTCGAAAAAAACAACCAGACATCCAATCAACAACAATCACCAACGACAGAAAATCCTCAACTAATGCTCACCGTTTGGCACCGCCGGCGTCGGGCGAAACAATGACGGACGACTGCCACTGGGGAATGTTTTCGGTAATGTACTTGATGACAGCGGGTTCGGCGTAGAGGTTGTCGACAGGGACGTCAAAGAAGCCCTGGATTTGGGATGCGTGCAGGTCCATGGTGATGATGTGGTCGGCACCGGCGACCGTGAGCATGTTTGCAACAAGCTTGGCAGAGATTGGGGCGCGGGACTTGTCCTTCTTGTCCTGGCGAGCGTATGGGAAGGAAGGGATGACCGCCGTGACGCGACGAGCCGACGCAATCTTGCACGCGTTGATCATGATGAGGAGCTCCATCAGGTTGTCGTTGACGTCGCCCGAGCCGGACTGGACAATGTAGACGTCCTCATCGCGAACAGACTCTTTGATTTCGACACTGTTGGAACAGCAGACAGAGGGGGGGGGATCAGGTGGGGTGGGTGAGTGAGTGAGTGAGGATTGGTGATTGGTTTTGAGAGCCATTGTGTGTCAGATTCTGAGACTGCTGCTTGTGCTGCTGCATGTCGAACTGTCAGCAGGGTTTTGAAATCACGATGTGTGTGTGTGTGTGTGTGTGTGTGTGTGTGTTTGGTCGGTTTCCCCATCGCCTCCTTTTGTTCGTCTTCATCATCATTGTTGTTGTTCAGTGTTTCAGCGAGTGCTGCTTTTTTTCTCTATCAGAGTGAGAGAGACAGATAAACAGAGACAGATAAACAGAGACAGAGACACAGCGTCGTGTGTGTGTGTCCGCGTGGAGTGCCAGTGCAAATTTTCGTTTGCGAGCTCGTTGGGTCCACAGCGTTGGTTTTAAGCGAAACCGCGCTCTCCCTCATTCTCTCTCTCTCTCTCTCTCTCTCTCTCACTCAATCACTCAATCACTCACTCACTCACTCACTCACTCTGAGATACACACACCCTGCAATGACACGACAAAATCCACCGCCCCTCCCCCCTCTTTCGAATCGGCAGCTGGGCGCAGTTTGACTTCTGACATGGGCCACAAGTCCTTGTTTTTGTGGCTTTTTTGGGGGAAGGCTTTTTGCCCCCCCCCCCCGTGGCTCCCTCTTCACTCAGTCACACACACACACACACACACACACACACACACACTCTGGCAAACTCTGGGTCTCTCTTCTCTCTCTCTCTCTCTCACTCTCTCTTGCTGCATTCGCTCGCCTCTCGCTTCAAAACGCACGCTACACTGGCTCAAGTCTCATGTTCACCCCCCATCTCTCTCTCGCTCTCTCAAAAGCAGCAGCAGCACACTCACCCAGTCTCGTTGTTGGCAAACTTCTTGACAGTCACGGCGCCGAGCTCGGTACCAAGGCGCGCGGCAATGCGGGCGGCGAGATCAGGATGCGAGTTGCCAGAGAAGAGCTTGATGTTGGACATTTGGTCCTTCTTTGAACAAAAATCAAAAACAAGAGTGACTCGATCGATCTACACTCAGCAAAAAGCAGAGGGAAAGAGTGTCAAAAGGAAGGGGTGCAGTGCCTGATCTACGAGCGTGTCACAAACGATGCCTGGTGGGGAAGCTTGGGAAATGAAGAAAAAGGAAGAAAAAGAAAGCGAAAGAAGTCCTCATCAAACAGCACGAGCACACAGGTGGGCAGACAGATGATGGAATGGATTTGATGCAACGACAGCCAACGATGAACAAAAACCAAACAAACAAACACACGAACAATGGCGAACAGCGCACAGAACAACAAAACAACGAAAGCCCGAATTCAGTGCGCCTCGTTTTGTGCGTCTCAAATTCTTGCTCGAGACTGTTTCTTGTCATCCTTTGGTTTGCTTGTTTCCTTCGACTGTATCTTTTCCTTTAATCAAGCGCGTTCAGACCGAGCGAAAGCAGCTCGCCAGCAAGCTTCACCGGCGCGTTGCTGAGGAGTGAGGACAATCCTTCCTCGGCAGTGGTGCGAACGATGCAGTCGACCGCGCTCCTGTAAGGAGTTGCGCGAGGGTTGACTGGGACGGCGGCGCGGAAGCCGGGATGGTCCTCGTAGGCCCCTTGGAGCAGCATGCGGTGCGTGGTCTTGTTCAGAGCAGCCAGCACGAGAGCAAACGAGATAGTGACGCCAGCTTGGGCAACAAGAATGACTGCCGGGGCAGGGTCGATGCCAAACAGCTTGCGGAACACGACGGGCATGGTAGTCTCGCCGAGGGTTGTAATGCACGACTTCAACGCAACGGCATCCGGAGCTGGGAACAGACCGCGAAGTCCACGCTTGGCGTACACCTGCTTCAGCATATCGACAAGGCCAACATAGGGTGACGACGGGTGGCGGGCTTGTTGACTGTGCAAAACAACACCACAACGAAACGGCAGATATTAATGCAAGTCAGGAATCAATCTCATTGCCACCTCCGCGCACATTCAACCGATCCTCCTTGTTCTCAAATCCAAAAAGCTCCTTGTTCTCAAATCCAAAAAGCTCCTTGTTCTCAAATCCAAAAGCTCTCTGTTCTCAAATCCAAAAAGCTCCTTGTTCTCAAATCCAAAAAGCTCTTTGTTCTCAAATCCAAAAGGTCACCAAAAATTGTCTTACCGAACGACAACCATCTGGAGCGGCTGGACGGCTATTTCGGCCAAAAAGTGGCTGGCAAAGGCCGAGAGCATGGACGCAGGCGGAAGGATGAGCTCTGCATCGACGTGCTCCTGGTACATGGCGCGGAGGACTTGGATCTGGACCTCGCGTGGCTGGCGCATGAGTGCCTGGTCCACCTCGGGATCGAACAGGTTTTCGTACGTTGCGCCCGTGGCGTACTTGAGCACTGCCTGGAGCGTGGCCTGCAGCGTCTCACCGAGCACCTGGTGCAGCCACGACGCAGCGGCGCCGCGGTAGAGACCTCCGACGACGGGCAGGCCGGGGAAGCCGCGCAGCCGCCCGAGCGCCGACCACACGCCCGTGACTGGCAGCGTGACGGTCGTCGGCAGATGTGCAGCATCATCAGCAGCAGCATGGGTGTCGGCGTCAGCAGAGGAGGAGGAGGAGGAGGAGGAGGAGGAGGATGAGGTCGATCGCTGCTGCTGCTGGCCAAGCTTTGGCAGGTCGGCAACGCGCTGCACGTTGTACAGAGTGATGGCAGACGCGACGGGGCTGAAGACGAGGACAGAGCTGAGGTTGGGAATAAGCACGCTGACGAGCGTGTCGAAGGCAAAGCTGGCTGTTTGGGCGAGCAAGCCGAGCTCAGCGTCTCCGGCGTCAGACATTGTGGATGGCGGAAGGTTTGAACGACGAAACTACGAATGGACCAACAATCCAAAAACAGAGCGAACGCACGTTCGAAGAATAAAGACACAGTTAACGCAATGATGAACATGGTTGAAAAGACAACCCGTGCAGGTGAACGTTGAGCGCTGTTGAAAACACGGACACGGCTTTTTTTTCTTTGTTTTTCTGAAACACACAATTCACTCAACGCAGCTTGTTGCCGGTGAGTTCACGCTGCAGATGGACTGTACTTGTTCAATGCACTGAAGAAGAAGCTCGTGGATTTTCAAACATGACACAAAACAGTCAACAAACTCCCATCTCCCCACATACAGTACAACGCGCGCGGTTGCAAACAATCTCTTGTCTTATTTCCGTGCAGCCGGTGTAGCAGCAGCAGCAGCAACATCAACACCAGCAGCAGCAGCAGCAGCAGCAGCATCAGCAGCCGCGTTCTTGGACGACATGGATCGGTTTGCAAGGATGGCAGCGGCGGAACCGACACCGAGCTTGTTTTCGTAGAATTGAGCAATCTGCTCGTCCTGGGTTCTTGATTTTGTCGTGACGAATGGCGGCGAGTTGAGGCGATCGTCTGTGAGCACGACGACGCGGCCTGGCGTCGAGAAGCGCTCCTCGACCGTGGATCCATCGGACAAGATGACAATGCCACGGTACATGCGGGCGGCATTCCGTCGCCGGACCCCGCGCGATGGCTGCTGGTGGTAGATTGGCGCGGTTGCAGCGAGCACCGTGGCAGGGCCAGCCGTGGCAGTGGCAGTCGCCGCGCTCTGTGAATGGTCAAGGGATGCAAGAGAGAGTGAGAGTCGTTGAATTTCGTGGCCTTCTCACTCTCGGACTGCGCTCGTGAGGCGGGTGTGCTTCTGTGCAAGCGCATTGCATTGTGTGGGTCTCTGCGAGGGGAAGTGCGCGCGTTGGGCGGAAGTGGGGGGAAGCAGAGCGGCTGCTGGCCAACACGCATATGGCTTTGCTCTCTCTCTCTTCTCTCTCTCTCTCTCTGTCTCTCAGTGTCGCGGTCGCTCTTCCGCTCTGAGCTCGGGTCCATCATGAATGCATGCATAAAATGGAGAGCAATGCAGACGCTCACCATTGAAGGAGCGGACGACGCCAATGCAGGCAATGCAGCGACCACTCGCCGTCCCATCATCATCATCGTCGTCATCATCACCATGATGCTGATAACAAGATTTCAATAATAAACAAGACTGTATTGCATTTGTGTGATTCATCTCATCGAGATCGACTCACTGCGCTTCCATTGCACGGTACAGCACAGAACTGCATCCAAACTTCGCCCATCTGCTCATTCTTTGCTCATTCATTCTTTGCTCATTCTTCTTTGCTCATTCTTCTTTTATTATTATTTTACCCGCCCCTTGTTGAAATGTCGCGACCTCAGCGGTAATCCTTTCACAACTTGGCTTTTTCACTTTGTTTTTTGGCGGGAAAACAACTCAAACAACGCATCCGCTCACCGTCTCGCTCACTGACCCAAAGCGGCGGCGGCGTCAACCATGCCATCTTGTTGCTCACTGGCAATTCGTGTGTTTGTTTGGACGTTGTGTGTGTTGCGCCTTCAGAGCGTCTGCGAGCAGGACGAGCTCGTACGCCAATCAAGACGACGACGACGACGACGACGACGACGACAATGAGCAGGACAGCGGAGACGAGCCAGGCCTCAATGCTGACAATGATGACAATGATGACAAGGACGACAAGGATGACAAGGAACGCGCGGAACAAGCACCAACAGACTCGGATTCAAAACCAGCAACTCCCGCCAAAAAGCCTCCAAACAAGCGCCAGTCGCGCGTCTCGAACGACGACGACGACGACGAGCTGCAGCGCGTGCTGGAACTCTCCAAACGGGAGGCAACCCACGGCGGCGTCGCTGTCGAGATGGATGTCCAACAAGACGAGGCGACAACCTCAGCCCGCGTCGCCCCTGCGAAACGAAAAGCAGCGGTGATGGACGACAGCGATGACCAGGATCTTGGAAAGCCTGCCGATGGTACCAAGAACGACAACAACAACGACAACAGCGACGACGACGACGACGAGAGTGCAGACGAGGCAGCACCAAAGCCGAAAAAACAGCCGGCGAAACGCGCTGCACCTGCGCGGAAAAAGACACGACGATACGAGTCGGATGATAGCGCAGACTTTGATGCCGACGACGGCGGTGGCAAGAGCAGCGAGAGCGAGGCTGAGAGCGACTTTGACGGCAACAGCGATTCGGACTCTGGCAAAAAGTCCAAAAAGAAGAAGGCAGCCGCACCAAAAGGTAAAAAGGCTCCAGCCGCGCCCAAAGCACCCAGAGCCCCAGCTGCGAAAAAGGCGACCAAAGGAGCCGCTGCGACTGCTGGCACTGGAGCAGCCGCCGCAAAGAAGGCCGCCACTGTGCCTGCTGCTGCGGCTGCTGCCAAAAAGCCAGCCGCTGCCACAGCCCCAGCTGCCCGACCGGCCCTCGCTAAACCTGCCGTTGGCGCAGCTCGGTCGATCGCTCCTCCAAGACGGACATTTACCACGCCTGCGTCCGTCGCTGCGCCTTCTCGTGACAGCGACGATGAAGGCGAGTCGACAACGCGAACTCGTGCCTACAACGACGACGAAGAGCCCTCTCGAAACTCGCGCGATGCAGAGTTCGACGACAACGAGGACGGTAACTACGATCGTGCTCAGCGAAAGCGAGGCTCGGATGCAGACGAGGAAGACGATGAGCCCGTTGTCAAGCGAAAGCCGGCAGCTTCCTACACGCCCGTCCGACCGGCTGGTGTCGCTTCGCCGTCAGCGCAATCAGCAGGCCGCGTAGCTCTTGCTGGTGGTGGTCGCGTTATCATTCCTGGCGGAGGCGGCACGCCATTCAGGCGTGTGGGGTTGTCACGCAGCTCGAATGTTCCGCCATTACATCCAAACATGCACAAGTGATTCTCTCGATCGCGGGGGGTTGTGCTTTTCATCGGGTTGTTTAATACATGTCATTTCCTTGTTCGAATGTTGTCATCGAATGTTGGAACGAACAGAGTACTGTACTTTCACATTTATTTCACACGCCATAACGCTCTGAACATAAAAGCAACAAAAGCCCAAAAATCACAAAAGTCCCGAGCTTTGTTAATGCAAAACGCCAAACTCGGCAAGATTAATGGCTGGGAGAGCCGGAAGCTGGGGTGCATACGAGAAGGGAGTAATGCCGAGAAGACGTTGCTTCAAGGCATCATCCACATTCAACTGGCGGATGACAGCCTCCATCTCGGGCTGACGGAGGGCAGCACCAGTGCGGGTCGCCTCCTTGATGAGCGTGTAGGCGTCGTCCACGCCAGCGTTGCGAAGAACAGTCTGGATGGCCTCGGCAACCACGACCCAGTTGTCGTGCAGATCGCGCTCCAGCGTCTCCTTGCGCAGCTGCAGCTTGTCCAGACCACGGGAAATGGACACGTACGACTGAAGCGAGTGGCCAAAGGCGACGCCGAGGTTGCGCAGCACGGTTGAATCGGTCAAGTCGCGTTGCTGACGGCTGATGGGCAGCTTGCTGCTGAGGAACTCAAACAGCGCATTGGCGACGCCCAGGTTGCCCTCGGCATTCTCAAAGTCAATTGGGTTGACCTTGTGCGGCATGGCAGAGGAGCCAACTTCACCCGCTTTGGTCTTGAGTCCAAACATTTCCATGGCAATGTACGTCCAGATGTCGCGGCACAAATCGATCAGAATCGTGTTGACGCGCTTGTAGGCGTCGAGGAGAGCAGCCAGGTTGTCGTAGTGCTCGATTTGAGTGGTCAGCTGCGAACGCGACAGCTGCAGGCTCGAGTTGACAAAGTTGTTGCCAAACGCCACCCAGTCGACACCGGGGAACGCCACGACGTGCGCGTTAAAGCCTCCCGTGGCACCACCGAACTTGGCCGAGAACGGAATCTGCTTGATGGCGCGAAGCTGGGAAACGAGGCGCTCGACAAAGACGCCAATCTCCTTTCCCAGGCGCGTGGGTGTAGCAGGCTGGCCGTGGGTGCGGGCGAGCATCGGAATGTCCCACCTGAGTAGCACAAGCGACACAAGGTGAGTATACAGCAGCACATCAACGCGAAAGAGGGTTCGCCCCCAACAAACCAGGCCATCCGCCACCACAGGGCCAAAGAAAGTGTGACATCCTCGTTCACTTCACAGATATCGCACACATATGCTCTAATCAAGAAGGCAAAAAGCGAAAAAAAAAACAAACGGTGCTTACCACTCGGTGGCGAGGCGGTGCAGAGGCTGGAGGATCATTGTGGTAATCTTGGGCAACAGAACACTGTTGGTGGCCTCCTGCAGGGACAGCGGGATGCTCGTGTTGTTGACATCCTGGGAGGTGAGGCCAAAGTGGATAAACTCCTTGGAGGCAGCGGGCAGCCCAAGCTGGTCAAACTGGTCGCGCAGCCACATCTCGACAGCCTTGACGTCGTGGCGTGTCTTTTCCTCGATGCGCTTGATGGCGAGGCTGCTTGACGTGGAAAAGTTTTGGTAGAGTTCGCGCAGCTTTTCAGCCATGCTTGCGGCGCCATACTCGTTGACGAGGGCTGCCAGAGCGGGCACTGCGAACGGCAGGGACGAGCTGGGCGAGCTGTTGATGGATCCGTCGGTGCGCGCAGCCGCGAGTGCAATAAAGTACTCGACCTCGACCTTGACGCGGTAGCGCTGTAGGGCAAACTCGCTAAAGATCGGGACGAGCTCGGTGAGGGCAGAGCGGTAGCGGCCGTCGATGGGTGAGAGCGCGGTGAGCGCGAGGACTGCAGCAGAGTCTGTGCATTCAAACGGCGGGCGACGCGATCAGCGTGAGTGAGAGTGAGAGTGACTCAGAGTGAGTGAGTGAGTGACTGAGTGAGTGAGTGAGAGTGACTTTGGTCGAATGGAGTGAGTGACAGCCAGCGCGTGCTCAGTGCCTCGACCATGCCCATTACCAATCATTGGGTTCTCATGGAGCAATGATGAGTGGGGTGATGGTGGTGGAGGTGGTGGAAGACAGACAGACGGACTGATGATGATGAATGAAGAGACACATGGTGCTCTCCGACGCACTGCACCCAGCGCCAAACTCCAACGCAGGGGAGGCACTGGGGCCCCCCTCTGTCA
Organism: Capsaspora owczarzaki ATCC 30864; assembly: GCF_000151315.2. NCBI lineage: Eukaryota > Filasterea > Ministeriida > Capsasporidae > Capsaspora > Capsaspora owczarzaki. Next base: position 1,281,914 of record NW_011887302.1, on the reverse strand, counting down.
TCAGCACGCAGCAGGCAATCGTGTTCCAGAAGGTTGCTCAAACAGCAACCGCGGTGCATTCAGAACGCTGCGGTGGGACGGGTTTGGGGACGGAGGGTTGAGAGGACAGTCAAGCGAAACCTCACCGTCGGACATGTGAAATGGAGCTTGCTTTGGTGAGGAACAAAAGGACTGAGCTTTGAAGATACACAAACACAAACAGGGAAATACGCCTTGTTTCAGAATTGAATACATAGGGGAAAATCTGACGAGAGAACCACAGATATCATCCTCAATCAGATCCAGCTCCAGCTGTTTGACATCAGGTTCTGAGATGCCCGAACAAGTGTGCCAGTTGTTGTCGGGGATGAGACGAATTTACTGGCTGCACAAACAAACGCGATAGAAAAATATAACAAACCAACAGCATCACAAACAACGAAAGATCATCGACATCAACAAAGCAGCAAAACCAACAATAGAAACCACAGAGTCCAATCGAAAAACAAAGAACAAAAAGCACAGATCAAAGAAAGAAGAAACTCAAGCCATCTCATCACTTTTGCCGCCTTGCGAGAAGCGCGCTTGCAGCGGATGGCAGAGGCTTGATCTGAATGCCGTTGTCGACACGCAAGGACGCGAGTGCGTGCGACATTTCCTCCTTCCGAGACAAACCAAAATCAAAAGCCGTGGGATTTGGTAAGCAACAGCAAAGAGAAACGCGAACAGCAAAACAAAGAATGGTCACACATCATACCTTTGTGTCTGTCAAGTTGGTCTCAAACTGCAAAATCTTGGGAGTGAGCAACGGAGTATGCGGGACCTCCATCGAGCCCTGTCGGAAGCAAGAGCGGAAAGCAACAAAACAACAAAACCAAAACAGGAGGTTCCTGTGAGTGTCATGTACAACCGAGCCATCGACACAAAGCACTGGAATGGCCCGACTTACAGAAATCCAGGGATGCCGCCACATTTGCTCAATGGTAATGCGCTTGCTAGGGTCAGTGTCCAAGAGCTGCTTGATCAGTTGTTTCACTTGCGGTAGTCCAACGGCGGAATCATACAATGAACAAAACAAAAACAGACAGACAGAGGCGCATGAGACGACGATTCCAGCAATCTCCATCTCAGAAAGCGTTGGCTGACGGTTTGTTTGTTTATTTACCTGACGGGGATACTTGGCCCCACTCCTCGGCAGGAAAGTCATACTGGCCAGCGCGAATGCGCTTCTTCATGCCGGGGGAAATGTTTTGCCCACCCTCCGAGTAGAATGGTGGATAGCCCGCGAGGAGAATGTACAAAATAACGCCCAGCGACCACATGTCGCAGCTTTTATCGTACGTGGCGGTGCTCTTTGCCTCTGCCCTGAGGATTTCAGGTGCTGTCATGGGGACAAATGATGTTAGTTGAATTCACGCACAGCAGCAGACCCGCCAACGTGAACAGACACGTACCAACATAGTAGGGCGTATAGCAGGGGGTTTTCAAACCAGCATCGTCCACTTCCTTGGCAAAGCCAAAGTCGGTCAACTTGATTTCTGACGTTTCAGTAGTGTCCTTGAACAGGAGGTTTTCGGGCTATTTGTTTGTTTGTTTTTTTCGGCGGAAGGATCAATCCAGAGTCAGTTTTCGCGCAGGCTTGTGCATAATGAGGAAGACGAGAACATCTAGCCACGCTGCTCACCTTCAAGTCGCGATGGGCCAAGTTGAGCGAGTGAATGTGCCGTGTTGCCGAGGTGATCTTTCGCATAATGAGGGAGGCTTCGTGCTCGGTAAAGTGAGTCTTTTTCTGGATGTGTTCGAACAGCTCTCCACCCGCCATGCTGGATACAAGGAAGTATGACATTACACAAACAGATGGAAGGAGGATGAGTGCACGCCTCAGCACGCTCAGCAGCGAAACAACAATTGGCTCTTACAGCTCCATGACCAAGAAGAGCTTCTTGGATCCGTTGACGGCGTTTTCGTACACGTCGATGATATCTACAATGTTGGGGTGTCCGCAGCAGCGCCAGTGCAGGTCGATTTCGCGTCTGGATCGTGGCCTGTCATCGAGCACCTGTGACATGATTATTACGAAGGTGACAAATTGTTAAGAATGTCCGAAACACACAAAATATGCGTTGTGTCGAAAGGTGATCAAATGTTCGTCAGTTCGAATGAGCGACTGAGAAATGAGCAAAAAATGTCATGTCGGATGCGAAATTGTTGTGGTTTCTTTTGAGTTTCGCTTTTGAACGAGCGAGCGATCGCCAAGTCAGTGCTGATCAACACAACTGATTGATGAAGTGGAAGTTGCGGCGACACGGAGAACGAGGTAGAATGAGCGAGAATGAGAGAACGAGAGAATGAGAGGAGAGCAAGTGCGGAATCACAAAGGTCTGATCTGCGGTTGTTCCATTCTAACCGTGTTGAGTGCTGCGACGCATCCCGTCTCACTCATTCATTCACTCATCACTCATTCATTCATTCATTCATTCATTCATCGTGATGCTGCTGCGCTCGACTGCTCGACTGCTCGACATCAGCATCATCAGCAAAACGCACATTCCCACTGACTTCCTCCCCTTCACACAAACCCCAATAACAGCAACAACCGCCCGAAAGTGACGACGCGCTCACTCGTGCAATGAGCAAACTACATCCAACTAGAAGCGTGCTTTGACCAGCCCAAAAAAAGCGACGACGACGACGACGACCCGCTCCGAGGTTCCAAAAAGCAAAGAAGCCAAGCCAAAAGAACGAACCGCAGCGCCTCACATTCAAACGCCCCTCATCACTTCAAAACCCACAGACCAAGAAAAGCACAAGCTGAGCACGGGGACGAGGCCTCGGGAAGGGGGAAAGCACACAAAGAGAGAGAGAGAGAGAGAGAGAGAGAGAGAGAGAGAGAGAGAGAGAGAGAGAGAGAGAGAGAGAGAGAGAGAGAGAGAGAGAGAGAGAGAGAGAGAGAGAGAGAGAGAGAGAGAGAGAGAGAGAGAGAGAGAGAGAGAGAGACCGAAGCATCAGCATTCATTACCTTGAGCGCGTAGGACCGCATGGAGACGCGGTGGACGCAGCGGCGGACCTTGCCGTGGACGCCGACGCCGAGAGTGACGTCTGTGATGGAGTAGTCCTCCTCGATCGGGTTGAGCTTGGGCGTCAGGTGGCGCTGGTTGCCGTGCGACAGATGCAGCTGCTGCCCTTGAGCCTGAGTCTGAGCTTGAGGCTGAGCTTGCCCTCCTGCAGCAGCAGCAGCAGCAGCGGCAGCGCCGGGCATGGGACCAAAGCCGTTTGCAAACACACTCGAGCCACACTCGAGCCAGCAAGCGAGCCCGTGCTCGACGTGTGCATTGGCTGGACGGGCAGCGGCTGGTGGCCCAAGTGCGCGTGAGTGTGCTGCTGCGGATGCTGCTGATGCTGCTGGTGGTTGAGCGCATCACTCAGCGGATGGACCTGCTGCTGATGCTGATGCTGTTGCTGTTGTTGTTGCTGCTGCTGCTGCTGGGCGTTGGATGGCTTGCCGTGGTGCCCAAACATGTTGGACAGGAACGACGACATTTTTGGCTGAAGAATAAAGTTCAAAAAGAAGAATGACCCTTGAAATGGATGATTGTTGAAACTGACGAACTGCTTGCTGAGATGACCAGGGCTGGATACTGCCATTCACAAAAAGAAGCAAGACATCCACAAAGCGGCGGGGACGTGGGGAGGCGGGGGGAAAACGGGATGAAAGAACGCGCTACGCAGTCGTCTCAAACGCACTGAACTTCGTCAGGCACTTCGTTGTATTCTGTTCATGTCTCAACATATAACAACAACCAAAAAAGACATTCATTGCCACAACTACACAATCAGCAAAACAAAGACAACAAGGGCCCCAAGCATCGGCAAGGGGACGAAAAAACAAAAAAACAAAAGCCATCTCAGCCAAAAAGCAGCTCTGAGCAGAGTTGAGCAGTAGAAATCCACTTCCACTTGTCGGCCATCCGTCTCGAGGCACCCTGCAATCGATCTATAATCCAACACCAGACTTGTTCGTTTAACGGTAGCTGCCGTAGCCCTTCTTGGCGACCTCGACGTCGGCGACAAACTCGTTGAGGTAGGTCAGGAGGGCCTTGCGGGCGTCTCGGAGGCTCTGGTCGCCCGAGATTTCAATCATGTCCAGCTCGAGCATGATCTTGGTGACTGCGTCGTCAATGATGAGGATGCGCTTGTACTGCGCTGCGACAAAGCCGCGGATGTCGTCCTCGCTGGCCGAGCCGTCGAGCGCAGGCGCCCCGCTCATAATCCCGCGGAAGTCCTGCAGCAGGTCGTCTGCGCGCATCCTGCACTTGTGTACCTGCACGTAGCGCGAGTCAATCCCAGCGACGCCGTGCTGATGCTGTTGATGCTGTTGTTGTTGTGGCTGTTGTGGCTGTTGGGATGGCTGCTGCTGCTGCTGTGCGGCGCCTGCGACTGCGGCTGCGGCTGGGGCAGCTGGCTTTGTCGCACTTGCTGCTGCAGTGGATGTGGATGTGGATGTGGCCGTGGATGGCGGTGGCTGTGCGACGGCTGCTGCGGTCGATGCAGATCCTGCTGCTGCGGCTGCGGTCTCGCCCTTCTGCTGCTTGCCGCCCTTGTTTCCCATGATTGAATGATGTTAAAATTGTCGATTGATTTGAGACGAGTCGTGTTCCGCGTGACAAAGCAGGGATGGGATGGGATGTGGGGTTAGGACACAATAGAGCCAAAGCAACAAAGTGAGGACTGAGCTCATGTTGGATCACCATTTGGACCCCACTTGATCACTATGATTAGCCTACCTTCTTCTTCTTGCTGGCATTCTGCTGCTGCTGCTGTTGTTGCTGCTGCTCGTTGATCTGCTTCTGGCGGATGAGCTGCTCCCGCATCTCAATCTCTTGCATTCGCTGCATCTGCTGCCGAAGCTTCTCTGCGCGATCCATTGCAGGCGCTGCTGCTGCTGCTGCTGCAATCGGCGCACTTGTCGCAGTCGGAATCGCAGTCGGAATCGCCGCTGGAGTGGCTGCGGATGAGGCCGCGGTCGTCGTCGTCGCCGTCGTCGTCGTCGTGCCATGTGCGGCTGACCGAGCGTCGTCAGCACCACCCGTCGACAATTCATGATTGGAGCCGTGCACCACAGGACGAGCAGAACCAGGTGCTACCGATGCTGTTGCGTTAATCGCACTGCTGCTGCTGGTGTTGCTACTGGTGTTGGTGCTGCGTCGCTTGCCAAGTTGCTTACCGCTCAGCCGCATCCACAGCACTGTCGCAGCGACAACCACGACGATTGCCGCAGCAACCGCAGCCGTCTCTGCATCAACCATGATTGTGACAAGTTGTGCTACTGTGCTCCGATGCTGAATCAAGAAGGTGGACTGTAGATCGACCGCTCCAAGTTTCAAGGAGAATTTTGAGAACTGAGAATCTCAAAGCAACACAGTACATCAGCCATGTCCTGGAGCTGCTGCTTGGAGTGCGGCAAAGCGACTTACTCCCCCTTGTTGCCCACTGAAAAAACTGGAATTACGGACTGGCTGGCTTTGTATAAGTGAAGTCTCTTGTTTCCCTATCATCACTCTCATCATCAACCCATTACTCGTATCTTCGTGGAAGGATCTTCTTCTGCGGTTTCTGCGCGCTGTTTCTTTTGTTTCGTTTTGTTTGTCGTTTCATTTCCATGTTTGTGGTTTTTTTTACTGTACGGTTGTTTGTGAGTGGAAATGGAAAAAAGCGAGCGAAACAGAAAATCATTCCACATTTTTTGTATCTTGTATGACTTTCGCTTTGTCTCCGTCTCTCTCTCATTGTCTCGCTCTCTTTGTCTCTCTCTCTCTCTCTTTGTCTCTCTGTCGATCCAGCAAGAGTGGATGCTCCGATGACCGCGTGTGGATCAGTGATGACGACGTGTGACAACTGAATGAAGAAGGAGGAGGGAGAAGGGGAGTGGAAACAATGCAACAAACCACAGTGACAAAACGCTGCAATGCGAGCGACCAACTTCACGAGCAGAGTGCAAGACGCTCGTGATTTGTTTTGAAGCGAGCTCATTGGGGAATGAGTGATTGAGTGATTGAGTGAGTGGGATGACACGAAGGGCAGAAGAGTGAAGAAGAGGGGCGGGCGGGTTGGCATTGCGGGCAATTCCATTCCAACCTTTCTTTCTATCGCTTGTTGGCTTTTGTTCAAGTTGTGCTTGGTTTCGTCTTTCGTTGCACAACAACAAACTCCATCCACTTCGGGCTTCTCGCTGTTGTTGTTGTTGCTCGCTGACTGCAAATCCGCAAAAAGCCTTCCTTCCTTCTGTTCCTTCTTCTGTTTCCTCTTTTTTTTTTTTTTTCATTTTTTTTTTTTCATTTTTTGGAGAGTTGCCTTTTGTGGCAACCGTTCATCGCATTTCCACATTAGGAAACACCTCACACACACCAATAGAAAAGACGCTCAGCAACAACAAATTCTCACAAATTCACTCATCAGTCAAAGTTCAGAAGTAGAAGTACAGAAGCAGAAAGTGGGATTTTACATTCACAGTTTGCGCCGTTTTGAAACTTTACGATCTATCTCTCTATCTTTCTCGCCTCAAAACACAGACAACCAAAAAACCAAACAACACCAATCATGTCGGATTTCCAAGCAGCTGCGTCCAAGTTCCCCGAATTCTCGGCGGACGACGTGGAAAAGTTTGTCCAGACGTTCAAGTCGATGGACGCCGACGGCTCTGGCTCGATTGACGCGGCCGAGCTCGGCGCCGTCCTCCGGTCGCTCGGCGAGAAGGCCACCCCCGAGGAGGTCCGCGCCCAGATCCAGGAGGTCGACACCAACCGCTCGGGCACCATCGAGTTCAACGAGTTCCTCGGCATCATCTCGCGTCTCCGCGCTGGCAAGGCGTCCTCCGATGCTGGCTTTGGCAAGACCTTCACCAAGCAGTCCAAGGTCGTCACCGTGGGTGGCAGCTCGGACAGCATTGCTCACAGGTAGCAGGCCAAGCGCTCGACATTGGCTCAGCGGTTGATGGTCGTTTGTTGCTCACGTTTTGTCGATTCAAACATTACAGCTTCTCCGAAGACGAGAAGGAGTCCTTCGTCGACCACATCAACATGGAGCTCGGCACTGATGCTGACATTGGCAAGCGCTTCCCCCTCGACTCGCATGACATGAGCATTTTCGAGGCAGTCAAGGTACAACAAAGTGTTTTCGGTCTTTGAGAACAAACACGTTTCGCCGCCGCCATTGCTCACCCCTTTTATTCTTTCCACCTCATTATGTCTCCCCCCTCTTGTTAGGACGGTCTCCTGCTCTGCAAGCTCATCAACTACTCCGTCCCCGACACGATCGACGAGCGAGTGCTGAACATCAAGGCCAAGCTCAACCAGTTTGAGATTGTCGAAAACCAGAACGTCTGCATCAACTCGGCCAAGGCTATTGGCTGCAACGTTGTCAACGTGGGCGCCCAGGATTTGATGGAGGGCCGCGTGCACCTGGTGCTCGGTCTGATCTGGCAAATCATCAAGATTGGTCTGCTGTCGCGCATCAACCTCTCCAACCACCCCGAGCTCTACCGCCTGCTCGAGGAGGGCGAAACCCTCGACGACCTGCTCAAGCTGCCCGTCGAGCAGATTCTCATCCGATGGGTCAACTACCACCTCAAGAACGCTGGCTCCAAGAAGCGCATTGCCAACTTTGGCTCGGACATTAAGGACTCGGAAGCCTACACCATCCTCCTGAGCCAGCTCGACCCCAACCGCTGCACCACCGCTCCCCTCAACGAGTCGGACTTGCACAAGCGCGCCGAGCTCGTGCTCCAGAACGCCGACAAGCTCGACCCCCCTTGCCGCAAGTTTGTCACCCCAAAGGCCATTGTCGCCGGCAACCCCAAGCTCAACCTTGCCTTTGTTGCCAACCTGTTCAACTTCCACCCCGGTCTTGCCCCGCTCAGCGAGGAGGAGAAGGCGGCCATCGACGAGGCCCTCTTTGGCGGCGAGGGCGACCGCGAGGCTCGCGCCTTTGCCCTCTGGCTCAACTCGCTCGGCATTGAGCCCTTCGTCAACAACCTGTACGAGGACCTCAAGGACGGCCTTGTCCTGCTTCGCGCCTTTGACAAGATCTCGCCGGGCTCGGTCCAGTGGAGCAAGGTCAACCAAAACCAGCCAATCACCTCCAAGTTCAAGCGCCTCGAAAACACCAACTACGCCATCGTTGTCGGCAAGAGCCTCAAGTTCTCGCTTGTCGGCGTCGGCGGTCAGGACATTGAGGACGGCAACAAGACCCTGACGCTTGCCCTCGTTTGGCAGATGATGCGCTTCCACGTGCTCTCCATCCTCAAGTCCATCTCCAAGGACGGCCGCGACATTTCCGAAGACGAGATGGTCGCCTGGGCCAACAACACTGTCAAGAAGGGCGGCCGCGACTCGGTCATGGACTCGTTCAAGGACCCCAAGCTTGCCAGCAGCATCTTCTTCCTCGACCTCATGAACGGCATCAAGAAGGGCATTGTCAACTACGACATTGTCGCCGCCGGCTCCGACGATGCCGAGCGCAAGTCCAACGCCAAGTACTCCATCTCCATTGCTCGCAAGCTCGGCGCCTGCATCTTTGTTCTTCCCGAGGACATTATGGAAGTCAAGCCCAAGATGATTCTGACCTTTGTTGGTGCATTGATGCACGTTGCTCTTGCTGGCAGCCAGTAAACCCCAGCAAGCAACCAAGATCAAAAATTATCAGTCAAAAACGTCAAGGTTTTGCATGTTTGCTTGTGCCTTTGAACGCGCTGTGTGTTTGGTTATTTCCCCATGTGTGTAGTTTTACAGATTATTCATCCTCTGCAACCCCAATGTCTTCTTTCCATTTGTTTCATGAGCAGAGTTGAGATACTAACACAAACACCAAAACGCAACCGTCGGACCAACTCATCACAATTGTTCACTTGCCCCAGTCCAGTCCATCCTATATCAAATCAGAGACACATCTGGAGGCGGGTCTGCAGTTGTGTTTCCCCAACTCATGATGAAGCTCGGCCTGCTTTGGACGTGTGTGTGCTTGCTCATCGCAGCCGCTGCTACAGCACACTCCGACCAGCACAACCCATCCGATGCATCGCCGTTGTCGTCGTCGTCGTCGCCGTCGTGGGTCTCGAGTCCGCTGTCGCCGCCTTGGCTCGATGCAGACGCGCTCGCAGCCGCCCGACTGAAGCTCAACTCGATGACGATGACCACCGACGAGCTTGTCGACCGCCTCTCGAGCGAGCTGCGCCAAGCAGTGTATGTCGTCGATCCACTTGCTGATCAGGACGCACGCGATCTGTACGACCGGACGCGCCTCAATGCGCACGTCCTGCTCGAGCGGCTCGCTGCGGCCGAATCTCAATCTGGGTCATCTCATGAGGAGGCACCGTCGGTCGCACGACTCGTCATGACTGCACTGCGATCTGCATACAAGGCGCACTCCACGCGCGTCAAAGAGCTCTTCCGCCGCGAGCAGGATTGCCACACGCTGGTTTTGGCAACCGATCTCGGCGGATGCTGCTCCCCGCACGTACCGTCATCGCCATCGCCATCACAAGCTCAAGCAGCGCTGCGCAAGAGCGCCAAGAACCCGCCAAAGCTTAATCCGGCGTGCTCGCTGGCGAATCGGGGCGCTCACACATGGCACATGCTGCGCGATCTTCTGTCGAGCGAATTTGTACAAAAGCACCGAGCGGCTCTCGATGCGTTTGATCCACGAACGGGACTCTCTCCGCTTCAACTGGCGGTAAACATGCGCATGCATCAGGCTGTACTCTTGCTGCTCCAGGCAGGTGCCGATGTCACCCTCTTGACGCAAGATCAGTATCGCCAATCACTCGCCCAAATTGCACTCATCAACCGCGATATCGTCTCTCTTTCTGTATTGCTTGAGCGTGGTGCGCTCGCTTTCGAGCCTGTCGACGCGTACAATCGCTCAGCCGCTGCGGTCGCTCGAAAGCTGCAGCTCTGGGACGGGCTTGCACTCATCCAACACTACTCTGCGTCCAAGACTTGCCCTTGGGCTGCGCATGCTCTGACCTCTCCCTGGACGTCAACAGGGGCTCCATTTACGCAATGTCCGATTGAAGGTGTGGTTGAATTGCGAGTCTCGACGAACATCACTCCAATTCCACCTCCTTTGCTCACCTCTGTTTTTTTTTTTTGTTGTTGTTGTTGTTGTTGTTGCTCCGGCTCTTTTGATTTGTTGCTTGGCCACCCTCACACAGGATACCAACTCTTCCTCAATCTGCCCGAAACGGTGATGCAGAGACAAAAGTGGGCGGCAAAGCCGCGAGTCCGAGCAGACCGCGAAAACGAGAGCGGATGGCGGCGACCTGAGGCGTCAGTGTCAGCGCTCGATCCTTCGCTCCGCAACTGTCCTCTCAAGAAGGTCCACGTGAGCACGCTTACCGCCGAGTCGTTTCACCGCGACTTTGCCTCTCTGCGGCAGCCCGTGTTCATTTCTGGTCTCACCGAGTCGTGGCCGCGCATTTGGACGGACTTTGCCAAGCGCGCGCTCTTTGACAAGCACGGCAAGGTCGATCTTTTGGTGGGCGACATTCCATACGCCAATCTCTTTGGAGCGCGGTCTGGTTTAGCGACCATTGGCGAGTTTTACCAGTACATGGACAGCGACGCGGAAACGACGTCAACGCCATACTATGCCTTTGATACCGAGGTGAGTTTGCAGTCCTGTGTTTCGTGATTTTGTATTACCGTGGCTCCAGTTCTCATCTTTGTGTTGATTGGCGTGTGCATGTGTGCATATCAGTTTTTGCCGCAACATTTCAATTCGAGCGATTACATGCTTCCGGCCGCAGTCCCGATGTTCGGCAATTCATTGTGGTGAGTGCTTCTTTTTGATTCGATTCGGTGCGTTGTGGTCCGTGTGGCATGTGTTGATTTTCACGCGTGGTTGGTTGGCGCGCAGGGACCTCGAGATTCGGGTGCACCATTCCACTACCACTGCGATGCGTTCAATGCACAAATCTTTGGCAAGAAACGGTACGGTCCAATTTCTGACAGGCGCATCCTCGGAGCAGTGGTTGACTGACTGATTGGTTTTGATCACGCAATGGCAGATGGTTTCTGTACGCACCCGCCAATGCCATCTATTCAAAGCAACATCCCTCCACTTGGATCTCGGAGCATAAGATTCGGCCCGACACGCTGGACGTGTCTGGGCGATACGATCAGCCCATCCAATGTTGGCAGGTACGACAGTCTCTGCTCGGTTTTGTTGCGTTGCTTGTTTCTCACTCCAATCTCCTTCTCTGCTTGTCTGCCTCAGCATTCTGGAGAAGTGCTCTTTGTTCCACGCTTTTGGTCGCACGCAACCATCAATGCGGAAGAGGGAGTGGGTCTTGCACTCGAATACAACGGTGACTGCTAGATCTAGATCTCAACTCTAATACAACAAAACATTGACCTCCCGCTTGTTTCAAAACACAATTGCCATGTCCATTTCATTGACGACATCAGCTAGAACTCATAGCAAACGAAAATAAACAAACACGCAACTACGCAAAACACAAAATCACCGCTGAGCAAAAGGTGCTTGCCCTGAGTTGACGTCCATGGGAGTTGCATCGTCTGTATATCGCTGACCATCGCCATTTCCATCAAGTCGAACAGCCCCCGTTGCATAAGACTGGTTTCGCTGATGTTGGCGCAATGCCAGCTGCTGCTCGCCAGTGAGCTTGAAATGGAACTGCAATGAGAACTGCTTGGTGTCCGGATTCCAGTGCGTAAACGTCTTGCCGTCGGCCTTGTCCACCTCGCGCGATGGCAGGCGGAAGGCGATTGTTTCGTACGGCTCGGCGGCAACCAGCAAATACTGCCAGGCGCGATCAGGATTCTCGACGCGCTGCTCGAATGCAGACATGAAACGATGGTACGGGATGACGCCTTCCGCGATTTCAGGCAGATCGACCTGGAAGAGATGATGCCCGGAGGGTCGAGGGGAAAAGAGTCGATGTGAGAGCAAGTTTGGCTCAAACACGCTGTTGCTGTGTCACGACACAGAAATCACACCAACTACGAATACTTCAATTGTCGTACCTGGAAGAACAAACTGTGTTGGCCAGTCTGCGGGTCGCGTTGCTTGGTGACATTGTAACCAGGTCGGCCAATTTTGAGGAACTTTTTCAGCTCTGAGCGCGGTTTGGCCGGAGCAGCCTGCAGAAAAGTCATGGTACGTGGTTGCAAACAAAAGACACACCGTAACCATGCACTGTGAGTCATCACTGCACCGCGACAACGGTTGGTGGCGCACGATATGATTGCACTGAACAGACCTGCGTTGGATTGTCTCGAGCATCGCGTGCGGCACGCTTAGCCAGCTGTTCTTGGTGTTTCTTGCCCTGGCTGTGCGCGAGGTACGATCCTACCAGAAACCAAGACCCAGCCAACGGCCAGCGGTGAGCACACAGCACGACAAAGTGGGTGCGTTTTTCAATGCAAAAGTCCATAGAAAAACGCCTCTTTTTTTTTTCCCGCGGCTTCCGTCTCGAGGCCTGGGCTTTTCTTTGGCTGCAGATTCAGGCTTCCTCTGCATCATCATTGGCTTGCATCGCTCTCTCTCTCTTGGGACGATGGTCATCGTCGTCGTCCAGTCGTGTCGCTTGGCTCAATCGTTCAAACCCCACGTCCGGCACAGCCACACCGGCAGCTCAACCCACCCCACAATCTCGATCCATACAGACCACTGCTCTACGGGGGCCTCATGGTGCGCGGTGGTGGTGGTGGTGGTTGGGATCGACTCACCTTCGTTGGAGTGGAGCGTCAAGCACAGCTTGCACTCGTACGTGCCGAGATGCGACCGCAGCAGATAGGGATCCTGTTCACATTAGAGCAACCAGACAAGAACGAAACAAACGCGCGCGGAAGGGCGGCGGAAAGGGGGGAGGAGCGTGAGCCAAAAGAAAACCAAAAAAATGCGAAACAAAGCGATAAAACGGAAAACAGCCGCTTACGACGCTCTCACTAAACGAGCATCCACGCAGTACCAAACGGTACCCAACTCCATTCATTTTAGTCAAACCCCCTCTTCTCTTCCACTCTCCTCCTCTCCTCTTCCACTCTCCTCTTGCTGCTTTGCCCTCACCTTTGTCACGTCAATCACTTCGGACGCCAGCTCTCGCAGACGCCTCTTCCTGGCCAGGTTGGACTCGGCGGCCGACGCCATGCCACCGCCGCCAAAGCTCGCCTTTGCTCGATTCTGAAAATCCATGGCTTTTTTTTTTAAGGACTGAGAGCGAGCGACGTGACATGCAGGCTAACAGAAGGAGCATAAGCAGATCAGACAAACTGAGAGGGTGCAATTCAACTGCGGCTCGCTTGGAGTCTATAAATCTACATTCAGAACACTCGTCAACACACATCCCGCACCAAAAAAAACTCGCTTCACAGGCCCGCGGCAGCCAGACGACGCTTCAGTGTCTCAATCTCGTCGTCCTTGTCCTTGAGAATGCTCTGAATGCCGCTCTGCAGCTCGCGCTTGGCTTGCAAGCTCATTTGCCGCTCTTCCTCGACATCCAGCATTTTCCGACTAAACAGCTGCATTTGTCGCTCGAGCTCCAGCTCGAGGCGCTTCCGCTCGGCTTCGCTCACTTGGTGCATGCGACGCCAAGTGTTAATGTCAATGTTGGAACCACCCTTGCTTGCAGCCTGCGCCTGCAGTTGCGCGTTTGGCCCGGTCTGCTGGAGGAGCTGATTTTGGTGGCGTTGCTGCTGGACCAGCGCGCTCAGCTGCTTCACGTCGGCTTGCAGCGTGTCGCGCGTGCGGCCAAGAAGCATCAGCTGGTGGTGCGCATCATCGAGCTCGCGCGACAGCGCATCGCGTTCCGCCAGGGCCACCGACTTTTCACGATCCGAGTGGCGCTTTTCCAGAGACAGCCGAGCAAGCTCGCGGCGGAGCTGGGCCAGCACGGCAGCAGGCACCGACGGGGATGCTGGGCCTGGCGAGGCACAGGAGCTGTCGCCATCGCCCTGCAGCCCGCCAAGCATGAGCTCCGTGGCCAACAGACTGTGTCCAGAGCTCGAGCGGACGCGTTGCTGAGCAAGCGCCGATGCTGTTGTTGCAAGACCCCCCAAAAGGTTTGTGTTTGCAAACACGAGCTCTCCAGCTGTCGTCGTGGCGGCAAAGTCGTTGACCAGTAGCGCACCGCTGGACGTCATTTCCAAAACCACAGAGCGAACATTCACCCGCTGCTGCTGCGTAGCAGCCGATTCGGGCGTCCTGGTCTGGCCTGTCGTGCGTGGAAGAATCGTGTTGTCGAGATTTTCGGTCAAATCGGGTGTCGCTTCGGCACGATGCTCGACTGCGGCGGGCATGGTCAGCTCCAAACGGCAGTCCGTCAACTCCACGCGCATGGGCGAAGGGCGCGAGCGAGCATAGTCCTCAAACAGTGCTTGCAGCTTGATGAAGAGCATGACATGGGCCAGCACGTCAATTTGGGACACTTGAAGGTGCAAAAACTGCTCGTCGAGCTCGCCCTCCTGGCGTACCGTGCCAGGCACCAGAGGCTGCGGCCGCATGAGCCGGAATGCAACGTTTGGCAGCACTGCCACTGACGCCGATGCGGTGACATTGTCGAGCGCAAAGCTCGAGTCATTCAGCCCACTCAACGATCCGGTGAATGACTGCTGCTGCTGCTGCAGCTGGATGTTGGCAAAATGCGGGCTATTCGAGCCTGTGGAAGAAGCGGTCGAGCGATGATCAATAGACAAGGCAAGCTTGTTGGAAGCCGCCAGCACCTCTGCTGCGTTGGCCACGTTCGACTGGTCGACTACATCGCCCAACGACAAGGACTTGACGGTTCCCTTGATGACCTGTGGGTTGTGGAGGCCCGAGTCTTGGTAGATGAGATGCAGCTCTTGAGCGTGCAACGTCGTGATGAGAGGCCAAGGCTTTGCCGGAGTCTCGTCATCAAAGTCTGCTGCAAAATGGAAGAAAACAAAACGAAGAAAAGATTCAAGAAAACCAAAAGCCAGAAGAGTTCACAGTTAGTTGAGGCGTGATGGCAAAAAAGGAAACAAACCACACATCAACAAAAGCAAACTCGAGACACTGAATGAACGAACATGAAATCGATGGGTCAAGGCGGGTCGCGCTGGCACTGCTCGGCTGCTCTTGGTCGACCGTTTTACTTCCATCGTCCTCGAGAAGGACGGAAATTTGAGGGACAATAATGCACGAGAGCTTACACATGCTTGGCTTAGCAGGTTCAGTGGTAATGACGACGGGAGGAGCTGTTGCCGGGAGAGGCGATTCGAGGCTCGAGTCGCGGCTCACAGGTTCGGATGTCACAGGGGCTTGCATGGCCAAATCCAGCCGTTCTGCGCCAACGTGCATCAAGTATTGATACCGCAGGCGCGACAGGTGCAATCGTGCCTCGCCCATCAGTCGAATAAAGACTTGGCTCGCAACGGGCGACGTCAACGCTGGGGGGAGAGCGTCAGGTTCCTGTTGCTGCGAGACAGCCGTGTTCCCCGAGCGTAGCAGCTTGAAAATGGAGGCTGGCATGGGATCGTGCACGGAAATGACCACATTCACGGGCTCCAGCAGGCTGCTGGGCTTGGCATCGGGGGTTGGGCTCATGTCAATCCACATCTGGTCGACAGAGATGGTCCAGCTCTCCTTGGTCACCGGGGTCACTTGATTGGGGCTATCGTAATCGGGAAACAGGGGCAAGGGGTCGGGCTGCATCGAGAGCGGCATGTTGCTCGCGTCCGTTCCCGGCGGCTGGGCCACGGCAAGATTGGGAAACTCGGCATTGTCGGAAAAGACACGCGCCTTGAAAAAGTCCCACAGCCAGTCAGGTACCGCGGACTTGATCATTTGCATCGGTGACGAGTACGCGTTGCCAGCGAGAGCAGGCGAGGAGCGGTCGCTGCCCAATCGAGGCGTCGCTCCGAACGACGCAAACCCGCCCGTCGGCCCAGCGCTGCCCGTACTGCTCGTGCTATCGTTGAGCGGGTCGTGGATGCTGCCAGTAAAGCTGTTCCGACGCGAGCGCGACGCAGGATTCCCGCCCACCGTCAAAGTCGATTGAGCCGCTCCCGCCGTGTGCTGCGGTTGCTGCTGGGATGCCTGGCTGGCGAGAGAGTGACTGCTGCCGGAACGCGATCGCATCCCTTGCTGGCCAAAGTCACCCGACGAGATGGACTGTGCATCTTCAGCCGCAAGCGCCGCGTCTTCCTGGAACTTGGCGACTGCGAGGGCCGCTGCAGCGGCAGCCACCGTAATGTCGTGCGCATTCGTGACGCAAATCTTGGAGGCCGACAGCGACAAGACCTGGGAGGCAATCTCGGGCGGGCCGTGGTGTCCAGCGTAGGGCGGCAGGATGATTTTGGGCAGCAAAAGCTCGACGCGAACGACGACACGAGATTCGTCATCGTCGGCGCGTTTCTGGGAGCAAGAAGAGGAATGGTTGGTGCAGGATTGAGCGGGAAGGAGGCCGGGGGGGGGGAAATAAGTGAGAAAGAGTCCCAAAACAATGCACAAGCAATGCAAAATCCCGACATCGCCTTTACCGGCAGTGGCTCGAGGTGCGCAGTCATGTTTGTGATGGACTCCATAAAATCAAAGACATTCAGCCACTGGAGCCGGTCAAACACCAGCTGGATTGGATTGAGGTTGAAAAACACGTTCGAAGGCGGCATGGAGAGCTGTCCTCGTTGAACGAGATGCTAAACGACAAGTTCAAAGGGAAAACAAAAAAAAACAAGAACCAACTGGTGAGTCACTTTGAAACGCAACCAGTGTAATGCACGGCTTGGCTCTGGCGCGGCCCGCCTACCTGTTGCTGCAGCTGCTGCTGGTAGAGTTGAGGCTCCTTCTTCTTGTCGGCGGCAACAATGTAGTACGCAACCATGTCCGCGTGCAACACGGGTGTGCCAGGTGGCAAGTTCAGCAAGCCAACAAGAGACGAAAGAATGCGAATGTAGCGCGCGTGCGACTGAGCGGTGCCGCTCGACGGGACTACGGCAAAATTGGTGCAGCGCACTTGTGTGAACGATTCGGTGAGGCCATGAAGCATGACAAATTGCTTGCCATGCATCTCTTCAATCCACGGCGAGCGATCGAAGCGATACGGACGAGCGGGGTAGTGGTGGACTCGGATGTCTTCAAACTGCACCATGGCCAAAGGCGCAGAGTTGTGCTTGTACGCCAGGCGCAGCATGAGCGTCGTGATGGTGGTGTGGACGGACGACTCCCCGATGTCGTTCGCCGCAGCAATGGCAGATTCGCCCAACACTTCAAACTCGGCCGAGTCGTCGGCGTCCTTGTCGGACTGGTCGAGACCAAGCGCAGTGAGTTGACAACCACAATACGCTCGAGCACCAGCAGCAGCAATAGACAATAGAAAACAAGAGATGAAAACTTACACTGAATAGTGCGCGCATGGCGGAGGAGCTTTTAGCTTGTGGTTGCTGCTGTTGTTGTTGTTGTTGCTGCTGCTGCTGCTGCTGCTGCAAGGCTTGCTTGGCATCCAGTGTCGTCGGATTGGACTGCACTCGAGAAGCCTTGCTCTTTTCGAAATCCTTGGGAGCAAACTGTCGCTCTTGCTCCATGAGGATGACCATCGAGTGGAAAAACTCGTATCCGATTCGCAGCTGATTCTTGTTCAACTCGAGCGCAATGTCACCCAGCAGAAGCTGCAGCTTTCCGTACACAAAGGACGTGTCGCTGAGCAGCTTTTTCATCGTGATAAATGCAGTCACAGGCTCCAGGTTCATTGAGAAAAAGTGGAGGGGCTGTGGCGACGAAGTCGACGATGTCGATGAGGATGGCTGGGGTGAGTGCACAGATCCCGTCGCCGTCGGCGAGGAAGCTGACGCGTGTTGACGTGGTGGAGCACTGTCTGGCCGCTCACAGACCGAAACGGAGAGCGTTTGGATGATGAGCTGCTTGAAGGTGAGCACGGAGGTTGCGTCCATTTCGCGCGTTTTGGGCAGTTCCGCAGCCTTCCACTCTCCGTTCGTGGAGACCAGGTAGACGCTTCTCAGATCAATCACGCTATCATGGTGCGGTGACTCAAAGACGACGTGGACCTGCTCAATGTGCAGCGTCATTCCGTCCACAATCTTGTGGATGAACCCGTACTTGCCGAGATCCGTCTGTCCGCCCTGACTCGACTGGCTCGTTGTGTGTCCTGATTGTTTGCCCGAAGCAGTTCCAGTTCCAGCAGCGGCGGCGGCAGCAGCAGCAGCAGCAGCGGCCTTCTGTGCCTTGTGAAGCTGGTTGTGCGATGCGGCCTCCAGGACGACGTGGATGCGGTCGATGCCGATCTTGATTGGATCTGTCTTGAGCCTTGTCCACGCAGCCTTGAGCGTGCAGTGGTTGGCAGTCGCGCGCTTGAGCTTGAGGAAGGACGGCAGCCGCAGCACCGACTCGAGGTACTCGCCGTTGAGCTCGACGTTGCTCACGTTGCCCTCGCCCTGCGGTGATCCCCAGAAGACAAGAGGAAGCAGAATCAGACACAGAGTGCAGGGTGCAGGTTGCAGCAAAGAGTGAGCAAACGCAATCACGCTCTTCCAAATGGCAAGCTGTATCTCAATTGCACTGACTCCACTCACTCACTCTCACTCACTCACTCACTCACTCAACCCATTCAACTCAACCCATTCAACTCCAACTCGATCATCAATAACTCCATCCGTCGCAACACCTCAAACCCCCTTTTCTTTTTGGCCTGTTGTGACTTTTGCCGTCCGTACCTTGAGCAGCGAGACCTGAATGTGGTCGGGCTGCAGATTCTTGCAGAACATGGCCAGGTGCTTGACCAGCTTGTTCTTGATAATGCTCGCCATTGCATGAACAGTGGATCAAATGCAACAATAGAAAAAACCGAACAAACTAACAAACAACGAGAGACAAAACAATAAGGAACAGCAAGCAATGGAACAAAGTAAGACTGGACTCCTTCTCAGCTTTTGTTATTTATTTGTTATTCAAGTCAATTGTCTGTTTACGGATGAAGATTCAGTTTTACTTTTTCTGTAGGAAAAAAATGATTTCACTTTGAAAAAGAAAAATCAAAAAAAAAAAACTCAGAATCTCAAAAAAAAAAAAAAAAAAAAAGCCACCTCATTTGAATTTTGGATGAAGTTGATTCGCGATGAAGCGCGTCGCAGTGGCACCGAGTGATGCTTCACACGTTGACGCATCGGAACGGAGGAGGGGGGGGGGCGCGCGCAACGGAAGAGGGAAGGAGGGGGAGGAGGGAGGGAGACAGACGGGAGTGGCTGTTGTCGCAGCCGCAGAGACCGATTGTAGTAACTAAGGCAGAGCCTTTGGCTCGTTCTGGGCTGACAGAGACTGCCTGCGAGGGAGTGACCGTGGCATGTCGAAGGGTTTAAAACGTTCATGATATGTCAGAGGAGAGGAGCCGGGGGGGGGAGTAGGTTTCGCCGAGTCGAACACAGAAGGGCAAAAAGATCGCCTTTTGCTTGGGGTGCTTCAATCACCAGCCAACCAAGCACAAGCACAGCCGGGTCGGTGGCTGGAAGGATATAAAACAATTCAACTTGCACTCAAACAACGCGAATCAAAAGCTGGGCGAAGCGGACGAAGGAAACAGACCAAAAACACTGACTTTGTGCTCGTTTGTTTGAAATTGCATTAGAAAATGAGACCTACTCGCAGCGTTGCTCGCAGCATTGCTTTGTGCTGTGAAAGTCGACGCTGGCAAAGCATCGATTGGCTTGTATTACGATTCAGCATCCTTCAATGGACCTGCGTGCGACGACAGTGCGGGAGCCACCGCTTGCGACAGTTTTTCGAACTGGTACATTACCATAGGCTCCACTGAGTTCTCTGGCTCAGTTGCCAAACAGCAAGACGACAACAATCCAGTCTGGGAGCAATACTTCACGACCAGCCAGGTCAACAATTACCCTGTGAGTAATCAATTCTCAAAACAGTTTGGTCGCGGCGAAATCTCACCTTTTCGATTTCTTGCTTTGCAGGGCTCATTTTCCGTGGGGTTGGACTTCTTCGACGGAGACTTTGTGTCGACCCAGACTCTGGGCTCCATCGTCCGAACCTACACAGCGGGTTCCTCTGCTGATTACATTCCCATCACTGTCACCGATCCTTTCTATGGTGCATTCTGGATCAAGTTTGCGTATCGTGTCATCTGCCAAACGAACTATTACGGACCGACATGCGACACGTTCTGCACCACCTCCACTGGAAACTGTAGTACCTGCGATCCCGTGTCTGGCGCTTGCACAGCCTGCAAATCAGGCTACACTGGCGCTCCTTCCTGCTCCACTTGCGCCCCCAACTACTATCCGAGCGGCTCTGGTTCGTGTGTGTACTGCATACCCAATGACGGTGGCTATTACACTTGCTCATCAACAGGCAGTAAGGTTTGCACTCCTGGCTACACGGGTGCCAGTTGCAACACGCTCGTTACCTGCCCAACCGCACCAGCTGCGCCGACCAACACCACCAAGAGCCAATGCAGCTCTGTCAGCGCCAACTCCACTTGCACTTACCAGTGCAACGCTGGTTTCTCGGTCTCCAGTGGCTCGCCAAGCATCACCTGCAGCACAGCAGGCGCGTGGACCCCCGCAGCGCCAACTCTCAGGTGCTTCGACATCAACGAGTGCAACAACTTGAACGGCGGCTGCAACCAAACTTGTCTCAACACCCCTGGATCGTACGACTGTAGCTGCCTCACTGGCTACACGAAAAACGGTGACGGCAAAGGCGCATCCGGCTGTCTCGACAACAACGAGTGCAGCAGCGCCAACGGCGGCTGCCAGCACACTTGCACCAATCTGCCAGGCACCTATGCTTGCTCGTGCAACAGTGGATACCAGCTGCAGCCTGACGCCAAATCTTGCATCAACATCAACGAGTGCACGACTGGAACGCACAACTGCGCTGCGAATGCCACTTGTGCCGACACTATTGGCTCGTTTACTTGCACATGCAAGGCTGGCTTTTCCGGCAACGGAACGCACTGCGACGACGTGAATGAGTGCAATGGCATCCCGTTCCCGTGCAGCAGTGACGCCCTCTGCACCAACACCCCTGGAAACTACTCGTGCGCCTGCAAGCCTGGCTTTTTGGGCAATGGTTTGGAGTGCGCGGCTGATGGTCGCGTTGCGTTTGATGTTTCGTCTCGCTTCCTGGTGGTTCGTCGACCCGCGTCAGGCACGAGCACGATCTCGCTGGTTGTTGAGGCTCCCGTCGAAGTCCCTGCTGCGAGTGTCCAATTCACCATCAGCTCGGCATCTTTGACCGCTGCTTCTTCGGCACCGCTACAGTTTTCTTCGACGGTGCATCAGCAGACCATCACACTGAACCTTGCTGCAAGCGGCAGCGCGTTGGCCCAAGAAACGGTCGACATTCAACTTGCCAACCCCCTCAACATGGCCTTGGATGACCATTTCAACACAGCGCAGATCGTGATTGAAGCCAGCCAGTCGCAGTTTGGCACGGTCGGCGTGTCCGCTGGCTCTCGTCAGATCAGCTTGAGCAACGTCATGGCCAACCCCGAGTTCTCAATCACGTTGGAGCGTTTCAGCGCCGTTTCCTATGCCTCGGCCGTCGATGTCACGTTTTCCGTGACCTCCACTGTGGCCAGTGCCACCACATTCGTTGCGACAATTCCCGCAGGCCAGCAAACTTTTGCGGTTCTCATCACAGTGCCAAACATGGGTACTCCGACCGTCCCTTCAACGCTGACGTACACCATCACTGCTGCGACCGCTGTGACTCTTGGCGAAGCGACTCCGATTGGCTACTACGGATCGTCGGTCGTTGCAGTGCCCGAACATGACTACCCCTACGGTCTGTTCAGCATTGCTAATACTGCGTCTTCTTGGCCTGAACCATCATCGGCCAGTCTCACCATCACACGTGCTCGTGGTAGCGTTGGCACTGTCACTGTCCGCGTCACTCCGTACGCTGTCGCATTCAATACGACGACTGGCACACCTGTGGCCACGATTGACTCGGATTTCGCTTCGACGCCTGTGGATGTCGAGTTTACCGCTGGAATCCTGACCAAGAATGCTCTTGTTGCCATCCTGGATGACACCATTCCTGAACTCGCCGAGGTCTTTGGCGTTCGCCTCGAGATTGTCAGCGGCGGCGGTGCGGTTGACTCGACTGCTTCTGACGTTCTGGTGACAATTGCAGAAAGCGACAGCCCGCATGGCGTTTTGGCATTTGACGCTGCCACATTGGCGGTTGACGAGCCCGCTTCTGACAGCAGCGTGTCCATTACCATTACTCGAACGGCAGGCCTGTTTGGCGACGTTACGTTTGCCTGGGCGACCTCCATCACCGGCTCCGACCACAGCGTCAATGCCCAAGCTGGATTGGACTTTGTGGAAGGCGCAGGCACTGTGACGCTGCTTCAGGGCCACTCGAGTGCGGTCATTCAGGTCGTCATTCGTGCGGATTCGCTTCCGGAACTGGACGAGACGTTCGCTGTTACCCTGTCCAGCCCCACTGGCGGTGCGACCTTGGGTGCACAGTCGACAATCACAGTGACCATTAACAAGAACGACAAACCCTACGGCACCATTGGTTTTGTCACTCCAACGTTGACCAAGTCGGCCGATGGCAGTGCACGGTTCCTCGTCACTCGTGGCTCAACTTTCACTGCCGAGGTTGCGCGCTATTTCGGCACGTTCGGAACTGTGACAGGCGATGCCACCTTGCAATTCACAACACCGGTGACTGCCGCTGACTTTAACAATCAAGTGGTGCGGACTGTGAGCTTTGCGGCTGGCCAGACGTCGCAGACATCCAACTCTTTCAATGTCGTTGCCGCTCAAGCCCCTGTTCGTCTGTTCAACATTGTTCTGAGTCCCAGCTCGGGATCTCTGGCGACGCTCGATGCTGACGCCCCTTCTGTCATTCCATGTGCCATCGAGGCCAGCAACGCCGTGGACGGCGTCGTCCGTTTCACTTCCCTCACATTCATTGCTCAGGAGAGCGCTGGCGTTGCGCTCGTCACGGTGGAGCGCACTGGCTCAGCGCTTGGTGCCGTGACATTCACCTACAGTGTCCGAACTGGCACAGCCGGCGGTGAAGACTTTGACGCCTCCATCCAGGACGCGCCCGTTGTGATTGAAGCTGGTGCAGCGAGCACTGTGATTAGCATTGCGGTTGACGACGACGACATTCCCGAGCTGGACGAGACGTTCACTGTGCTCTTGACGGGCATCACTGCGGGCTCTGCCTACCTCACCTACGCCTCTGTGGCCACGGTCACGATTGCGGCCAACGATGATCCGTACGGCCGGATGGAGTTTGCACCCTCTGGCAATCCGCTTGGCGATGATGTCTACACGGTCTGGGAGGGCACCCCTTCGCTGACCATTCCTGTGCTGCGCAACGCTGGTGTTCTTGGCGCTGTGGCTGTCACTGTCGTCGCTGGCACGAACGCGTCCATTGCCCCGTTCACACCTTTCCTTAATCGTTATCATCCTGAGCAAGGCGTATCCTTAACTTCGGACTTGCAAGTCACGTCACCACTCTTGGTGCGCTTTGCTGCAGCACAGAGCAGCACGACGGACTTGCTGGTGTTGACCATTCGCAACGATGACATCCCCGAAGGAACCAAAGCCTTGTACCTTGCCTTGCAAAACCCGACAAATGGCGCCACACTCGGCCCGCTCATCATGGTTGAACTGCGGGACAGCGACGAGGAGGAAGACTCGGCCGCTAGTAGCGCTGCAGCAACAGTGCCCATTGCCATTGGAGCGGTGGTCGGATGCGCGGCGGTGATCCTGCTCGTTGCGATTGTGTTGCGCCGTCGCAAACGAGCTCGCCATCAAAATCAACTCTTGAAGGCGACAGAATCAGGCTATGCAGTGCCCATGCAAACAGTCACCATCCCGTCCAAGGGGGATGCAAGCGAACCTCTGTATGCGACTGCAACTGCAACATACAGCAACAGTGCTGCATCTGCAACGTCCGGATCTGCCAACTACGACACGATCGATGCCCGAAGAAATCCCACCGATACCATCTACGACGACGCCGTGCCACTTTCTCGCATCCACACAACTCCAACTGCGATATCCAACCAGCTTCGAAACAATCTTGTCCTTGGGGAAACATTGGGCTCTGGCGCGTTTGGTGTTGTCGTAGCAGGGCAGCTCTCGCTTGAGTTTGTGCCGCAAGATGCCATCTATCTCTGCGCCAAGCGAAATCAATCAACGCTCGCGGTAGCGGTCAAGCAACTCGCAGCTGACGCCACTGAGAAATCTCGCCGCGAATTTTTCGAAGAGGCGCAGATGGTGTGCCGATTCAGCCACCCCAACATTGTGCGGGCGCTCGGGGCACTGCTCGAACGCGAACCCAACATGTGTATCCTGGAGCTGATGCCGTACGGAGATCTCCGAAGCGTGTTGCGGAGCTCTCTGAAGGACAATGCGTATTGGAGTGCTGCGGAAATGTCGTTTGCGCTGCAGCAAGTGGCCTCAGGCTTGGCATACCTTGAGACACAGAACTTTGTCCATCGCGACCTCGCTGCTCGCAACTGCTTGGTCGGAGCAGGCCTCTCTGTCAAGATCTCGGACTTTGGTCTGTCCAGGGCGCTGGAAGAGAAGGACTACTATCATATGGAGACGAACGGTCGCCTGCCTGTCAAGGTGTGTTGAGTTGGATCAGGAGCGAGCGTGGTAGTGTTGTCGTCGATTCTCACTGTGCTTGTTTCATTTACCAGTGGATGGCGCCAGAGTGTCTGAACTTTCGAAGGTTTACTCATCAAAGCGATGTGTGGGCGTTTGGCGTGCTGGCTTGTAAGTCGGTTGGTATCCTTTGGCTCGAGTCTGCCATTGAAGCCTAACACACGACTGTACAATGATTTGCGTTGATTGTAGGGGAGGTCTATGCGTATGGCGCAACGCCTTATGGCAACTTGACCGCAGGTCGAGAGGTGCTTGCTCAAGTGGAAGCTGGCTTGCGACTGCAAAAGCCAGAGTCGTGCCCAGATGCAGCGTACGCTCTGCTTGAGCGTTGCTGGGATTTGATTCCTACTGCGCGCCCGACAGCATCAGAGCTGCAAAAGTTCTTTGCGATGGGCGCATCGGAAGGCGCCATTCGAGACATTGGTGCAATGTTGTGAACGGTTATGCCGTTGTACCTCTTTGTGTATGAGTATTTGTTTGTGTGCTTTGTTGCTCAGAAATCTGTCGCCACTCCTCCTTCTTTATTTGTCTCTCTCCCCTCTTCCCCCTCTTTCCCCTCTTCCCCCTCTTTCCCCTGTTTCGTCGTGTCGTGTGCGTTGCGTTGTGCGTTGCGTTGTGTGTGTACTTTGATCAACATCCAACAAAAACAAATGTCAGCTCGTCCATCCTCTGTCTCGCCGGTGCCAACGCCAGCGACAACGACCACGGCTGCTGCCTCAGCCGGCTCAGCTGCGTCTTGGGTCGATCTGCGCCTCGAGCAGAGTTCGCTGCTCCTGCGCGCTCCAGACCAGATCGTCCAGCACCGCAGTGGCGACGTCCTCAGCTCCAACATTATTCTCAAGGCTGCGCAATACCCAGGCAAGTGGAATCGCCCCAACAACGGCGGGAAAGGGGAAATCTTTGAAATCGCGGATTGTTTGGCTTTTATTGCGATTGTGATACGGACTTCTGAATGATCGACTCTATGTTTTGGTACCGCGCCGGTTCTTACTGTTTCAAACCTCTTCCTACCGCTCTTTGCAGCCGGCATCAACTCCAAGCTGCAGCCGCAGTTCGCAGGCGCACCCAACTTCCGCCAAGTGGATCAAGCGACGATCGATGTGTACGGCGTTGCACTGCCCACTGTGAATGGCGCCGCGGCTGTGCTCGTCGCGCTGGGCACTGGAGCAACGACGACGACGACGACGACGCAGACTGGAGCGTCGTCATCAGTGAGCGCGGCGGGACAGGTCCAGGCACCCTCCGCCACCACTGCTGCTTCTACTGGTACTACTGGTACTACTGGTACCACTATCACTGCCGCTTCGGCGGTCGGGGCCGGTACGGCGACAGGATTGCCCGCTTCAGAGGCGACCGCTGGATCGCCATCACCAAGCGTTGCACCTGCACAACTCATCATGCCCGGAACCACAACGACAGCTACAACGAGTGCAAACGCACCACTGTCGGACGGCGCGGCGGCTGCGTCGGGGCGCCAGCTTGGCCCGCGAAGCTTGTCCAGCGGATTTGCTCGCTCATCCACGGCCGGATTGCTGCCTCCGGTCGTGTTTGAGCCGCGCAAGTGTGTCTGGTTTAACGTGAGCGATCGCCCAATCGTGTACATTAACGGAACGCCGTACGTTGTGCGCGAGCTGGATGCTCCACTCGAAAGCGACTCCATGTTTGCCGGTCTCGACGCCAATCGTCTCGAGCAGATGGAGATGCGCCTCCAGGCTGATGTCGAGCGCGAAGCCCTGCGCACCAGCGGCATGGTGCTCGTGCACGAAGAGCAGTCTCCTGGCGTGCCTGTTCCCACTTGGATTGCTGCATCCCAAATTCAAACCCCACGCCAAGTCTTTGAGCAGCTTGCGCAGCGCTTTGACATTCTGTACTACCGCGTTCCAATCTCAATGTGGTTGTACCACCAAAGCAAGTACTTTGACGCCTTCATTCAAACCATTCGCGAGACCAATCCGAATGATGCGGTTGTGTTTAGCTGCCGCATGGGCACCAATCGAAGTGAGTAGCTGTATTTGCTGCATTGATTGCATTGATGCGTGTCAGATGCTTTTGTTGAACGAGGGGGAGGGAGAAGGAGAAAGGGATGGTGAGAGGCATTGCAAGATTCGCCGCAAGTTGGTCGCCAATCTCACTTTTGCCTTGTTTGTTCTGTTTTTCCAATGCTGAAACCAAATAGCAACCTTTGGTATGGTGGCCGCCGCCATCATTCGCCGCACGCAGCTGCTGAACGCAGAGAAGGCTGAAACGTCGATTTTGCGCAAGCGCGGATCCGATGAAGAGAAAATGACCAAAATGCTGCTTCGGCTCGTGTTTGTTCTTGAGCAAGGTAGGTTTTTGTGTTTGTGTCAAACTTGGTCGGCCACTTTTTGCACCGACTAATCCATGAATCTCTTGGGGTTTTTTTTTTTGGGGGGGGGGGCATTCTCTCCAGCTCTCAAACCGACAAAGGGCGCCGCCGAACACGCTGGTTCCGCCATCGAGTGGGCGCTCGCACGCGGGTCCTTGATCTCGTCGCTCGGTGACGCGTTGACCGGGCACTACCAGGTCATTACAAACCTGATTCGCTACCTTGCCAATGGCCCACAAAGCAAGCTGCTCGTGGACGATATCATTGATCGCTGTGCGTTTGCTTTGGCGGTGTGTTGTTGTTGTTTCTGGGTGGTTGGATTTTGGCTGACTGACCTTTTGTTTCTTTTTCTGACCATGGCATGCAGGTGAAGCCATGATCAACCTCCGCGAGAGCATTCTCGTTCATCGTGTGCGGTACTCGGCAGATCCCTCCAAGGAAGGCGCGGCTTTGCACCATTGCATTGTTGCGCTGGAGCGATACATTTATCTCATCGCCTTTGCCTCCCACGTGTCTGAGAACGCGAAAAACCTGTCCAAACGTCTCAAGCAGCCAAGCGGCAGCACGATTTCCACTGAACCGCAGACGTTCAAGCAGTGGATGGAGTCTCAGCCTGCCCTGCAAAACATGCTGCATGTGCTGCGCCGTTCTGGTCCCAAGGTAAGGACTCTCGCTCTGTCATTTTTGGCTCATGTCGAAGACTTGCAGAGACACCTGGCTGCTCTCCGAATTTGACTCTAACTAATTTTTTTTTTGTGTGTGTCTGTTTGACAGCTCGTTCAACTCCGGCCTGTCGAAGACCTGTCAACCTTGTCGCCGTTGTTCCAGCACGGAGCGCAACGCCCGAAGGCCGACATCCCGGACAAGAGCGTGCTGCACTCTCAGTTGGAATCCTCCATCACGCGCCATCGACACGGCACGGTGCTTGGTCCGCGCACCATTCTGAAGCTGGACCACTGGCCGTTCAAGGGCATGCTGCCGTCGATCGTGGACGGTGCGCCCAACTTCCGTCGTGTCGGCGACATGTACTTGTTTGGTAGCGCGCAGCCGACCGCTGCAGGGTTGCGGGCCATCTGCGGCTTGCTCAACCAGCGGGCCAATGCTGCTGCTTCGATGCCGCCAGCGGCCTCTTCCATCGTTGCTGGTATTCCAGCCCACCTCAAGGTCGTCTGGATTAACTTGCGCGAGGAGCCACTGGTCTACATTGATGGCAATCCTTTCGTCCTGCGCGACCAGTTTGCCACGCTGCGCAACATCAAGTCGTACTCGGGCATTGCCCCACGCACCTTGGAGGACATGGAGCGCCGTCTGTGCACCGATGTCATGAAGGAAGCAGAAGAGTACGACGGTGCCATTCTTGTGCATCGTGAGATGGAGGGTGGTGTTGTGCAGGGAACGATGACTGAAGTAACCGGACGCGACCAGCACCGCTCGCTGACGGCGGCATCGACGCCCGATGTCCTGAACGACAGCGGCAGCTCGCTTGTGTCTCCACTGTTGCTGGGCGCTGCCCCTCTTGCAGCGTCGTCGCTGGAATTGGGACCCTCTGCGTTGCCTGCTGCAGCTGCCGATCCGGCGCTTGCAACCCCGCGACAGCTCTTTTTGATGATGACTCAGGTTGGGTTTGACGTGACCTACCATCGCATTCCCATCACCGCCGAGCAGCTGCCCGAGTTTAGCGATTTTGACGCCATCGTGCGACTCATTTGCTCGTACGACCCACGTCGCACGGCGTTCGTATTCAACTGTCAGATTGGCTCTGGCCGCTCGACCATTGGCACGGTGATTGCTCGTCTGGTCATTCGCTGGCTCAGCTCGATGGAGAGCGAAGTGCCCGAGGACGAAAGCGTCGGCAATGGGTCCAGGGCGATGGCAGCGGAGATCTCAGCAGCCGCTGCTGCTCCCTTCCCTGCTGCTGGAACCGCTCCGACGACGCCCGCGACACCAGCCACGCCTGGCACGCCGTCTACCGGCGCGTTTGGCTCGCCGTCTCGCCGAGGCAGGACTGCCGCCAACCCCCTCAAGAAGCAGTTTACACTGGCCAACGATCCCCCTGCGTCTGATGGCGCGTTGTCGTCCGCAGCATCCGCTGGTGCGTCCGCTTTGGTCGGGGATTCAGGAGCGAGCGTGTCGCGGTCGCCTGCCACCAAACTCACCATCACGCCAGTCGCTGGAAAAGTTGATCGTATTGCCGTTTCGAGCGACACGAATCAGTACCGAGGTGTGCTGGCTCTGATGCGCGTGCTCCAGAATGGCCTTGAATGCAAGGCGGTCGTTGACGAAGCCATTGACGTATGCGGCGCTGTGATCAATTTGCGCGAGTCGGTCGATTTGTGCCGCAAGCTGGCCGAGCAAGAGTCGGACGAGACGCGGCAGCATGTCCACATCCGGACTGGCATTGCCCAGCTCAAGCGCTACTTTTTGCTCATTGCCTTCCAGGCGTACCTGCTGCAAAACAACTCGACCAGTCTCGACCAGATGCCGTCGTTTGCCTCGTGGATGCAAGCCCATGTCGAGCTCAACGGCATGCTCGAAGACATTTCCGAGGGCGGAATGCTGTCGCTGCGCCCTGTGCACGAGGTCGAGATTGACTCTGGCGTGTTTACCTTGACCAACGAAGTCACGTCCGTCATTCGCTCTCGCAGCGGTGCCGTGCTGGCGCCACTGACCATTCTCAAGTCAGACCACTTCCCTGGATGTCAAAAGCTGTCCCTGCTTGATCGCATTGACGGTGCGCCCAACTTCCGCCAAGTTGCCCTGTCCCAGTTTGGTGCGCGCACGGGCCCCTCGGTGTTTGCTTGCGCTGTGCCGACTGTTCCTGCCATCAAGCTGGTCGTTTCTCGCACGGGTGCTGGTCCCGGCGGAGCAAGGACGCTGCTGTGGACGTCTCTGCGTGAGGAGCCGGTTGTTTACGTGAATGGCAACCCATACGTGCTTCGAAGCGTCGATGACCCGCTGAAGAATCTCGAAACGACCGGTATTGCCCGCGTCCGCGTTGAATCGATGGAGGAAAAGCTGCGCAACGACATTCTCGCCGAAGCTGCAGCTCTTGGCAATCGACTGCTTCTTCACGGCGAGAGCGATACTGGCGTTGTCATTGTAAGGTTTTTTTTTTATTTTCTGGTCTGTTTGTGTCTTGGTTTTTTGGATTCTCACCTTTGATTTGATGATGATGATGTTGTTGTTGTTGTTGTTGTTGCTTTGCTCTTCAATAGCCTGTCTGGGAAGCCGTGACCGAAGCCGACGTTCTGACTCCCAAGCAGGCGTACGCACAGATTCAACAGGAGGGCTACAATGTGGATTACTTGCGTGTGCCAATGTGAGTTGACAGCTGTGATTTTTTTTTCGTTTTGCTGTAGCCGCAGCCTCTGCTTTCAACGTTACTCATCGACCTTGACGTCAACAACAGCACGGACGAACAAGCACCAATCCCCGAGGTATTCGACGAGCTGCTTTCTCGCGTCATGCGTTCAAGCGCCACCACAGACCTGCTCTTCAACTGCCAGATGGGCCGTGGCCGTACAACGACGGGCATGGTGATTACGTGCATTGTCGAACTGTGCGGCGTGTTTGCGAGCCGCGCCACAGGCACTGACACGCCCGACGAGGAAGAGGTCGAAGAGATGCGCCTCCTGGCGACGCCTGACTCGATGGAGAACGCCGAAAAGCAGCGATTGCTGGACGGGCATTACCGAGTCATTCAGCAGCTGGTGCGTGTGTTGTCGCACGGCCGCAGAAGCAAGGGGATTGCCGATCGCGCAATGGACGCGTGTGCCCACGTTCAAAACCTGCGCACCGCCATCTACGAGTTCAAGGCTCGGTGCGCCGTCGACATTAATTCCAAGCAGCGCGACCTGCTCGTTGAGCGCGCCACGAATTACCTCGTCCGTTACTTTTACCTGATTTGCTTTGCCAACTATCTCTTGGACGAGGCCGTGTACAACAATGCCGACTGCAGCAGTGCAATCAGCGGCGCTCGCTGCTCCTTCCAGTCCTGGCTGACCGAGCGTCAGGAGATTGCCCTGCTTGTTGATCAAGCGCATCATGATATTGCTTGAACTGGCGGAGGTGTGGGAGGTTGTTGTTGTTGTTTGAGCTGTGTTTATGTTTCCCTCACAACCCGTCTCCACTGGGATAGTTGTCTTTCAATATACTTTGTGCTGATATACTTTGTGCTTATTCTCTGGCCAGTGTGTGTGTGTGTGTTTTGCGAATCGATGCGCAACCTGTCTGTTGATCGTTTTTGCACAACAACAAGAACATCAAAGACAACGCTCAAATGCACCTCAAAACGGGTGCTGATCACGGGAATGCACAATATTTGAAACCTCTTCTCAGCCAAACAGGATGTTGTTACACCCTGATTGAAGAGCACCCATTGGAGTAAGAAGCCCAAGTTTGGCCCTTGAGCACACAGGAAGGGCGATCAAGAAAAGGAAAGAATCTTGGTCCCAAGTTGAAGGCGGGAAACATCGCCGAGACACAACAAACTTTCGCCAAGCAGCCGATCGACCGCCAGCCCCTGACAACCTGCTTAGCCACCATTGGAGAACTAGCAACTCACGCTTAAAGTTGAGCATGGCCTTGGAGAGGCGTACAAAGCAGCTGGGGATAGAAACGGAACGCTAGCGACAACCGATCGAACGCACAAACAGTTGCACAATGCTTCAAAGTCGAACTCAAAGCATGGACTTCCTCAGCGCTCGCCAGACCAGTGTCGAGACCACACAGTCCGAGTTCATGCTGCATGTGGGGTTCCTGAAGTATGAGGCAGCGAAAGGATCAACGGGCGGAAGTCTCCACGAACACATTTCTCTCTCGGCTTCCAAAAACGAACAGGCCAGTCTTCTTCCACATGGCGTCCGGATTCAAGCGCACGGCAACGGAAGCAGGCTTCCAAGGACCAGCTTCTCAGCGTGTTCATCGGGTAAGTGTTGGACTTGCTGAAGGCGTCAAAGTCGTGTTCGTTTTCCGTAGAAATGGGCTTACTGTGTTGCGTTTTGTGTTCCTTTTGCTCAACAGGTTTTCAGGTAACGTGATTGCACTCGTCGTAATTGGTCTTGTTTGCCTTTCAGCTGAAGTTGCCTTCATTGCATGCGCTTTTGACAGTGAGCTGCTGTCCGGATTGGTCGCATGTCTTGGTATCTCGGTCGATTTGACATCGGTTTCAAACCTCGCCGACAAACCTGCCCAACGCGCTGCCCTGAGGGGAATTTTGAAAGACCTCGAAGCCAATGCACAGGTCACGGCAACTCAGAGGCAGAAAGATGACGCGGCAGCAGCACTCAAGGAACTGGAATTGGAGGTTTCGCCAGGACAGCCGAATTTCGTGATTGGTGACCAATTGCTTCAGACGCTCAAAACTGAGCTTGAACTCAAGGTTTCTTTGGACCAAGCCCAGCTGCGAGCCGCGGCTGCCCGGCTGCGAGCCGCAGCGCTGCGTGGGCCGCGTTCAAGTGAACCGCCTTCAAGTAAGCCTTGTGCTTGGAAATTGTCATGTTGATGGCGATTAGTCCTACTGACGTTTAGTTTGTCTGCTTGTTTTTCTTTCACTATCACTCAACAGTCACGGATCCTGATGAGGCTATCGCCACCTTAACAGCAGCCGTTGATGAAGGACAGTTTGACGTCGAACGTCAAGACAAACTAGTTTGGCCGGACGTGTTTCAAGCCCGTCCTTTCGCGACCATGCAAATGTTCCGCTCCATCGCGCAATCGGTTTTTGGCTCCCCGACGGACCGAAAAAACTTTCCGGTGCTCCTCATGCGCACCAGCAGCGGCTGCGGCAAAACCGCCTTTGCCAAACACGCAATCTCTCAGGTCGCGAACCTCATGCGTGCGCAATGCAACCTTACCTTTGGGCCTGCTGATACTCCCCTGACGTCGAATCAGAGTTTCGAGCTTACTAGACTCCTTGAACGCTCCTTGCAAATTTTCATCGACTTCAATGGTGGTGATTGCTTGTACGAAGCTCCCGCTTCCTGTCAGAAGTCCCTTCTTGCTGCTCGTCTGGCCGCTCATGGGTTGTGCCACACCAACTTAACCAATGCGAGCTGCACTTCAGTTTTCAGCGCATGCAGGTCTGGTCTTCGCACACCACAGGTTCTCGACGCAATTGTGGCACGCCATCGCCAGCAACACCCGCAGCTCGCACGAGTTTTGATCTTTGTTCACATTGACGCGGTTCGCCGGATCGCACAACGCTTATCCTTGAATGCGGGGACACTGCAGGAAGCAACTGATTTGCTTCAGCGTGCGTATCAAGAAATCGTTGCGTACAATGTCAACCAGAAGGAACAACAGGCCGTTGTGGTGTTACTTTTAACCGGCACTGCTCTAAGTGGCCTGAAGTTCGACACGACGCAGCACGAATTCCATCCAATCAACCTTCTTCCCTTTGACCTGCGCACTTCCATGCTGGTTCTTCGAGAGCTTGGGCTTCACGAATCATGGTGCTCGGATTTGAAATTTCGCCGGTTGGTTCGGGACCTTGGAGGTATTCCTTCACTATTAGGAGCAACACTAACGTACCGCTACCCTGCGTTACGGCAAGAACTCGTCCCCTCGGTCCCCATGCAATCTGCAGAGAACACCGACCTTGCCATCAACCCTTCCCAAGGCCCCATGACTGCTCTTGAAGTGAGCCAATATATGGTGGACGCAGCAGCACGCCATGTTGCCGGGGGAATCGAGACCTTGGTCGAACTATCGTTCGCAAACCTTCCAGTCTCTGAAGACACCCTGATTGGTCCCATCACAGTGGAACAGCTTGCGCATCGTGGCGTCCTTATCACGACCTATCCCTCAATGGATCGCGTCCAGGCTCGCATGCCAGTTGCCATGCTGGAAGGTATTGCGCGCCGCGACAGTCGCTATAACTATTCACATGGCAGGACAAAGGTGATGGCCGACTTTCATACGATCACTGGAGGCGATGGCGATGCCGCTTTCGAGATCTTTGTTCTGTTTTCGGTCGCATGCCGACTGAACTTGCTTCGGTCTCCACCTGTTTGTGAATCAACTCTCCGGTCCGCGCCTGAGCCAGCTCAATCTGCCCTGCTGTATCAAGTTCTTGGTCTTTCCTCCCCGTCACTGCAAGGCAGCGCGCCTCGCAGTCTCCTGCTCATGAGGTTTGATCTGCAGAACCCTGTCGCAGGAGTCGCGCAACGTTTCACCCTCTTGAAAGAGCAACATCCGTTCATCACAAACCAGCACGATGTCGACGATCGCCAAACTGTCCATACAATCCCGTCCTTTTCATCAGACGCCCCGCTTGAAGTTGACATGCTTGGTGCGGGTCCTTGCCACCCGGTGTTCCAGTGCGCAGGTTCAACGACCCGCGTGAATGGGCGTGTTGCTTTACGACGCAGCCAAGCTGGGGCAAAGCCCGTACTGCTGCTGTTCCAAATGATGGATGTGAGCCTGCCGTCCGCATCAGATCTCGCTGAGGGCGTCACTCGGACTCTGGCGGATCTGGACAGTTCGCCACTCGCAGCAGATTTTCATTTCATACTCGTGCTGGCAATCAGTGGCAACGCGTCCCAAGATTGGGCCCATGCCGCTCGGAATGAAAATGATCGCGTTGTTGTGCTTGTTGGTCATGACAGTTTTTGTCTGTGTCCGATGTTCTGAGCTCTGCAGCAGTTTGCGTGGCTCCTCTTCTTGTTGATGTTGTTATTGTCGATGATATTGTTGTTGTTGTTGTTGTTGTTGTTGTTGTAGTTGTTGTTGTTGTTGTTGTAGTTGTTGTTGTTGTTGTTGTTGTAGCTATCTCGAAAAGTCCTCACTCACTCACTCACTCATCGATCTCAGCATCATTCTGTTTGCTTCTTTCATTTTTACGATTCTTCCTGTTATGGTTTACTGCTTCTTTGCTGCTCAGTTCTTTTTTTTTTTTTCCGAATGGCAGACGTCGAAACCGACTTTTCCGCCCAGCAACAGCAACAGGCGCTTGATGACGAGCCAGTCGACGACTCTTCCCAGCAGCAGCAGCAACAGCAGGTGTGTGACTTCTTGCATTACTCGCATTAGCTCCCCTTCCCATTCCCATTCCCATTTCGAGGTGGTCGAGTGTGACGAGTGCATTGAACGAAGGGGAGTGTTTGAGTGATGGCAACACAACACGCTGCCGCTATCATCCGTCCGGCTGCGTCACTTTGCTCGACTCTGCTTTCTGCTGCTTTCTCCTGCTGTTTTCGCTTCTCTTGCTATGGCTGTCTCTCTCTCACACACTCTCTCCCGCTCTCTCTCTCTCTCGCTGTGGACGTTCATTCGACGGTGATTTTCGCAGCTTGTTGTTTATGATTATTGTTTTAAAAATGTTTGGGTTTTGTTTGTGTTTTGCTTTGACGCTGCTTGATGCTGCTGCTGCTGCTGCTGCTGCTGCTGCTCACAAAGCGACACCCGATTGCGCTCTCGTTGCGTTTCTCTCGCTTCTGAGCAGCCGCGGGGCGTTTGTGCGAAAACGAGAGCGAAAGCAAAAGCACTGAACAACAAGCGGTTCAAAAAAAAAAAAAAAAAAAAAGGCACAAATTTAAAAAATAAAAAATAAAAATAAAAAATAATACAAAGTGCTGGGTCTTTTGGTTGAGAAGCGGGAAAAAGCGAAAGCGAGTCAAAGGCGACAGTGAACGAATGAGAGATTGTATCAACCAGCAAAACAATCATCATCACAGTGTGAAGAAGTATCAAAAGTAGGAAAACACACGTCAAAACAAGAAACGGTGCTAAAAAGTCACCGCTAAAAGCAAACAAAACGCAAACACTGTGAAGTGTGAGGAGAGGCAACACAGTGATCGTATCTGTGTCTGTGGCGCCTGTTTGGCTTGCTTTGGATGCTCAGCTTTGACACGGTCAATGGAAATGAGGCAAGGGGGAGGGGGCGTGAAAACCAATAGCAAAATCATGGATGACTAAGTTGACACCTCCTTTTCCAAATCGAATCAGAATCCGGCAACCCGTTGCCAACAACTACAAGACGAAGCTCAACTCAACACAGCGCACAACAACTGTCGCATTTGAGACACTCACACAGTCTGTTTGATTACCTCAAAAAAACAAACAACAGGCGGAGGAAGAATACGGATCGCAGCTCATTCAGCCCAAGAAGGTAGTCGGCAAGTCGCTCATGCCGGGTCTCTCCAACGGCGCGCTCCAAGTAAGAACACTTAACATGCTCACAAGCTAACACCCTCAAATAGGGAGAACAAATGCTGGGCTCTTTGCGAGAAGACGTTTCTGTTTGCACAAAAGCATCAAACAACTCATCTCTCTTGCCTCGTTTGCTTCAGGTCAACCTGCAGGGCGCCCGGCGCAAGACCGAAGAATCCCCCTCGTGGCAAAAGGAGGTCGCCATCAACAAGCTCGGCAAGAGCAAGGAAAAGGAGGCCGCCCCCGTCTCGGGCGAGCTTGCCGACAAGCTCCGACGCAAGTCCGAGACGATCGAGCAGGCACAGAAGCAGGAGCAGGCCGAGAAGAATGCTCCCGAGTTTGAAAAGAAGCTCAAGTCGATGAGCGCCGCTCGCGACCAGAAGGAGAAGGAGAAGGAGGCAGGCCTCGTTCGAAACAACACGCCCACCATCGACGTGGGTGTGTCGCCCAGTGCGGCGTCCAGTGCATTCGGCAGCACTCTGAAAAAGTCCCCTGGCCCCAACACCACGGCCTCCAACCCCACCACACCAAACACGCCCCTCACACCGAGCTCTGCAACCTCTGGCACATCATTCAAAATCTCGCCATCAAGCTCCGGCAACAACCTCGCGGCATCCGCCAGCCCAGCAGCAGCCAGCAAAGCCGGCGCCTCGGCAGCCGCAGCAGCAGCAGCTGCACCAGCACCAGCACCCGCCGCCGACACAACCCCAGCATGGAAGAAGAGCTTGACATCGTCGGCCACTACTCCGGCCGCTGCTGCTGCTGCTGCTGCTGCACCAGCACCAGCTCCCGCCGCCGACACAACTCCCGCATGGAAGAAGAGCTTGACTACTGGTGCCGCCTCTACCACTACCCCGGCTGCCGCAGCATCATCAGCAGCAACGGCAGGTGGCGCAGGACTGGCAACCCCCGCATCAACTCCCTCCTGGAAGCGAAACTCGTCGGGTGCTGCTATTACTCCGGAGGCTGCTGCGGCTGCAGTTGCAGGAGCAACACCTACGACGTCTTCAACGGCAAGCCCTCGCACATCCTTCACGGGTACTCCCGGATCTTCAGCTGACAACACGCCGTCGTGGAAGAAGAATTCTACGGCCGGAGCAGCGCCAGCAGGCACAACCGCCACCGTTCAGAGGACGCCCTCGACAAGCACGCCCGCGACCGCGACCGCCACCGTCCAGAGGACGCCCTCGACAACCACGCCGGCGACCGCAAGCGCTCAAAAGCCTGCAGCAACAACACCTGCTGCTACTGCTGCTGCCACGCCTGCCACCGTCTCACCTCCAGCTGCCTCGACAGACAATCTTCCTGCTTGGAAGAAAGAGTTGTTGGCAAGCCGAGCGGCTAAGTAGTCATAGCTGACGCGGCGAGGAATTCAAATCTTTGATTTTTTCCGACTCTGATTTTGTATGTTTTTGTTGTCGTTTGTTTCTTTCGGTTTGCATTGTCTGCCACAATTTATTATTTCTCGTGCACAAAGAACTGTGATTGCGTGTGGATGGTCTCAAATGACAGTTGGAGTTTATGTGTTTTTGTAACGTTACTCAAGGGTGTCGTTGTGAAGTTTCTCTTTATCGAGGCTCTTCCATACAATCATCACAGCCCACACATCAAAGCTTGGCAACATCCTTCTAGTGGATGGTCTGACGTCGTAGCTTGATCAACTCGCTTTCTTGCCGCAAGTCGACGTCTCCAGAATCGAGCAACGCACCACCGAGCTCCATCGGCAGCACTGCTGCTGACGTCGTTTCGCTGTCCGTTCTCGACTCGAATGGGGTGAGTTGGTTGCTGGGAGGAGTGTTGATGGTGGCTTGGAACAGCGGGACGGTGCGGGGGGACTTTGGCGCTGTTGGCGGCGATTCGATGGTCATGTTGGTCTTCTCCTGCTGCAGGCGGAGCTCTCGGACAATTGGAGACGCGAGAATCGTGTCAAACATGTCGAGGGCTCCCAGTGACTGCAGAATGGTGTCAATCTTCTTTTCAGTTCGGTACGCGACTTCAATCATGCCAACCTTTAGGTACGTGAAGGTTTGGCCACGATGAATGTACTCTGCCATCCTTTGCCGGGTCGGATCATGCAGAATCAGAAGGTAATCGGAAAATCGAGGAGACGGCGAAATGGTCACCGATCCTGCAAAGTTTTGCAAAAAGATCAAGCTCCAGTCGTGCCCCAGGAACTAGTCAAAAAATCAAAAGAGATGTGGTTAGGCCGATCCTTAAAGGCTGGAACCGTGCACTCCAGCCTTCCTCCTCCCCCCCCCCGCGCGCGCGTCTTGGGCCAGACGTCCAGCTTACCATTGGAAACAGCTCCAACTCTTTCATGACAATCAGCCACTTTTTCATGTCGTACTTGAGCATGGCCTCGAGCAGAGCAGTGATAAAGCCTCCGCGGACGCCCTTTGCTCGCCACACTGGCTGACCCGCAGAGCCCTTGCGCTCGTACAGGAATGGGATGATGTGCGGATTTACCTGAAGCGAAAAGCGAAATCCGGTGAGTTTTTGCGCGACAAAGAGCTTGTTGGACTTTTGGCGGTTTCCAGCGCACCCACATTCTGCCTGCCCCAACCAATACGCCACCACCAACCTGAGAAACAATAAAGTAATTGACATTGAACAGGTGTGAAAGCGACTGCATCGGCAAGTCCGTCTTGAGTCCGCCATCCGTCCACTTTTCGCCAACAACGTGGTACGGCTCGACTGAACCATCATCGTTCTGCGCTCATTTGTGGAGTTTGCAACAACAACAAAAACAACAACAACAAAGGCAAAATGAGGCGGCTTGCAGTTGTGAAGCAACGAGACAGGCAGGAACGTGGCGATGGCTATTATTACCTTGACCAACAATTCGCAGGCTTCGAGAAGCCCAGGAATGGCAGCCGACGCGACTACGGCGCTGTAGACGAGCACATTGGGCGCGGTGATGTAGTTGAGCAGCAATGGCGGCGAGTGCACGTTCGCAGAAGTGATGGTGACGTTGAAGACGCGGCCGGTTCGCAAATACGCCTCTTCAAACGTCCAATCCCCGATAAGTGCTCGGGTTTTAACAAGCCAAGGCTCCTTTTCAAACATGTTTCCAGTCTTCAGGAAGCGAAACAGTCGCTTTGGCAACGGCTCAGCACAAGCCGTCATTTGGGCGTGCAAATCGGGTGTCAACGCAGTTCGGAGTTCCTCGTCCGTTTTGGTGCAGACGATCGAGCCGATCAAGGCACCAGCGCTGGTGCCTGAGGGGTGGGCAAGGGAGGGAGGGGGAGGGGTGTTGTGTTTCGTGTTTCAAAACAAAATGAGAACAGTATTCGTACACAAGGAGCGCCGCAAATGTTACGCACCTGCAATCACTGCTGGAAGTAATCCTCGATCCAGCAGCGCACGCACCACGCCAACGTGGTAATAGCCTTGCCCACCACCGCCAGAGAGACACAGGGCTGACTTGCCGTACGACTTTTCCAACGACCGGAAAAATTTGACCTTGCGGTCGTGCGACAGAACGTCTTCTGGTGCGGCGGCCACAACATCAAGTGCAGCCTCCAGTGTGCGGGCATATTCGTGGATGATGTTCTTGGTTCGCCCGACAAACTGATGCGAGTACAGAATTTCGCTATTGATGCCAGCCAAGTTCTTGTGGCACTTGGTCGCAAGCGTGTGCATGAGTCGTTTGATATCGCCGTTTCTACTCTGCTCCTGGAGCTGCTTGACGCTTGATTCGATGAGTACCGAATCGTACGCGGCGTCGCTAAATTTGGAAGAAAGTCAAAAAGAAGGTCGACGAGAGCAAAGCAAGTCAAGAAGACAAACCAGCTTGTCAGCAACCTAGAGTGCATGATTGCACATGACGTTGTATCGCACATGCCAGTCCGCCGATGCCAGCGGCTCTTAAGCAAAAAATCCAGTGTCGTACCTGTCGTTGGCAGACCAGCTATCTCGACCCTGAGCTCGATCCGCTTGCTGTGACGCCGTAAACCATTGCTCATACGTTCGCATTTCGCGAATACCGAGCAATCTTCGGCGGTAATTTGGAGTCTGAGCAGCGTTGAAATCGGTAAGTTCACACTCGCTCTTGGACCCGACAATCCTCTCGCCCTTGGTCCTGTAAAACGCAGCAGTTGGGCACTTACCGTGAATACCGCCTCGATGGCATAGACGAGCCATCGGAGCGCAGTGTAGAGGGTGAGCTCGACCATCAGAATGGAGAAGACGGCAAACACGAGCGGCCACCGCAGCAACCGCGACGCCTTCACCAGCATTTTGGGTCAGGGTTCGGTTAGGACACTTGTTGGTTTTGATGTGCTCGAGTGCTCGGTTGGATGGAGTCGCGAGTGCGCGTCGGAGGTTGAAAACGCGTCACCAGCTCACTCAGTTTCCCGTTCGCCCACTGTGAGTGAGTGACAGGGGGGGGGGGGCGCGCGTTTCAGTCCACAAGTGCCCGCTGCGTCTGTGACTGTGGATCGTTGAAGCAAGAGCGTGGGTTTTGTTCCTCGGTGCTTGCTCTGTTGGATTTGGCGTCTAGAACAAAAAATCGATGTGAAAATCAAAAAAAAAAAAAAAAAAAAAAAAAAAAAAAAGACTGGATTTTTTTTTTTTTGTTTTTTTTTACGTTGAGATTTGCATTGAATGCGGCTGTGTAGCGTTGATCATGTCGAGGAAGTGCTGATTCTTGTGAGTTTGTTGCTGCTCGGATGACAAACGCAATTCAAAAAGTGAAGCCTCAACGCAACGGGTTAACGAACGGAGGTGGATGGCAGATCACGTTGGGGTCGCTCAAATGACTTGGCAGATGTTTCCGTCAATGTCCCCCAACAACCTCCCCAACACAGCAAGTCACATCCGATTGGGTGAACAACACACACACGCTACTTGGCGAGCGACATGGAAAAGGACAAAAAAAGGAGAAATCAAATGTTGTTATTGAACAAGGAATAAAAAAAAACACAAAGGGAATTAACAAACAGCAACAAACAGCTCATGCGTGGATAACAAACAAGCTATGGCATCAACAAAGCGATGGATGGATCAAAGAGTTAACCAGTGCAAAAAAAAATGAATCGCGTTCACTTAGTACAAGCGCTTCTCAAACCTGTGAAAGAGAATCAAAAAGGAGAAACAACAAAAAAAGTTAGTCTCGCTGAAACAAATCCCTCCACAACACCACCCATGCTGCACTGAAAAAAAAGACTCACGAATGCAGGCTGTGCACGTTGCCCTCGGCTTGGGCAGCGGGGCTGCGGCGCTCAAAGGTAACCTTGTTCGA
Source organism: Capsaspora owczarzaki ATCC 30864 (assembly GCF_000151315.2). Classification (NCBI taxonomy): domain Eukaryota; class Filasterea; order Ministeriida; family Capsasporidae; genus Capsaspora; species Capsaspora owczarzaki. Next base: position 1,240,546 of record NW_011887302.1, on the reverse strand, counting down.
GTAGACACCCTCCTTGAGCTCGGACACGCTTCGGACACCAATGTCCTGGAGGCTGTGCTTGAGGCCAGAGATGAGGTAGGGGACAAACTTTTGGATGGAGCCCTTGTCGACGACCGAGCCAGAGACGCCCTGGGCGACCTTGATCGAGTCGTTTTCGCTAAAGTAGCGCTGCTTGGAGCCGTCCTTGTCCATGGCGTCGAGAGAGCCCATGCCGCGGTACTTCTTCAGGCGCACGCCGTTGCTGAAATAGTATTCGCCGGGGGCCTCGGTGGTGCCGGCAAGCATCGAGCCCATCATGACGGCCGAGGCGCCGAGAGCGAGTGCCTTGGTAATGTGGCCAACGTTGGAAACACCGCCGTCGGCAATCGTGGGGACGCCAAAGTGGCGGGCAAAGTTCGAGACCTGGTAGACGGCAGTGCCTTGAGGACGGCCGCAAGCCATCACCTCCTGAGTGATGCAAATGGAGCCGCTGCCCATGCCGATGCGCAGACCGTCGACGCCGGCGGCAATCAGGTTGCGCGCCTGCGAGACGGTAACAACGTTGCCACCAATCACCTCGAGGTCGGCGTACTCGCGCTTGATGCGGTTGATGAGGTCGAGCTGGTAGACAGAGTTGCCCTGGGACGAGTCGATGACGACAACGTCGAGACCAGAGTCGACCATCATCTTGAGGCGGTTGAGGTCGTCGAGGCGGGTGCCGATCGCAGCGCCGGCCAAAAGCTGCTTGTTGGCGTCCTTGGAGGCGTGCGGGAAGAACTTGTTCTTCTTGAGGTCTGTGCGGGAAATGAGGGCGACGAGCTCGTCCTTGTCGTTGACAATGGGCAGCTTGCCCTTCTTGTTCTCCTGGAGAATCTTGTTGGCCTCGGCGAGCGAGCAGCCAGCCTTGCCGACGACGAGGTCGCTGCGCTTGGTCATGACGTCTTGCAGCAGCGTTTGCGACCAGCGGTCCTTGGGGATGAAGTCGACATCGCGGGAGGTGATGATGCCAACAAGGCGGCCGCCCATCTTGCCAGTGTCTGAGAGAGGAGGAGGAGGACAGGAAAAACAGAACAAAAGGGGTGAGCTGTCAAAAGAGAAACCAGTAAAAGCAAGTGGAAACGAATCAGACAAAAAATGAGGTCTCACCAGTGACGGGAACGCCAGCAAAGCCTTGACGCTCCTTGACAGCAAGGACCTGGGCAACAGTGGCGGTGGGGAGCATGACGACGGGGTCGAGAATAAAGCCCTGCTCGTAGCGCTTGACCTTTTGCACGAAGGCAGCCTGCTCCTCGGCAGTGCAGTTGTGGTGAAGGATGCCAATGCCACCCATCAGCTACAAGAGTAGAGGAATCAGTGAGCGACATGGGCAGGCGGAAAGCGGAGGGTAACAGACAAGGAAAAAAAAAAAAAAAAGGATGGGGCGCTCAGAATCCGAAAGACAAATACTCTGCATTGCATTGCCGCGCGGCTGTTAATCGCATGGCAGCACATAAGGAAATAGATCCGTATGTTTGTTTTCTTCTCATCAAAGCAACAAAAACATTGAAAAGGGTCAAAGTGGAACAACGCAACCAAAAACGAGGTGGAATGGCCTTCCCCACTACTGCTGAGGGTGCACAGGACGATAGGCCGTGTTACTACAATACAAACACCCAATGAAGGAACACTTACCGCCATGTTGATGGCCATCTCGGACTCGGTGACCGTGTCCATGGGGGACGAGACGAACGGGGTTTGGAGGGAGATCTTCTTGGTCAGCTTGGTCTCGAGGGACTGTTTTGTTGAGGATTCAGCAGACGATGGTTTCAATCAATGAGCATTTGCAATCCAATCGATGGCAGTGAAACAAGAAACGAAGAACGGAAGAAAAAAAAAAAGGCGGGAAAAAACAAGTAGAAAAAGACAAAGAAAAACGCGGAAGTTTTTTTTTGTTTCTTCTTTGTCGTTGTTGTTCCAAAGGCAAAGCGCCAAAGACAGTGCGTTGCTTTCAATGTTGTATGATGTTGATAAGAGTGAGTGAGGAAGGCTGGATGGATGGATGGATCAAAAGTCGTCTCCAAGTGGTGCAACCTTGAAGACAGCCGCTGTGACCACCTCGCGCGGCACACACTGGACCGTCGCTCAATATTGCGCAATCTCAACGCTGCTCCGTCGTCAATGCACAGCGAATTCACTTCTCCATCGCACAACAAAAAAGAGATCTTTGCAGACAGTACGTCGCTGCGCTGTGGGTGCAAGAGTGCGAAATGGAGCGGACACGAGGGGGAATGAAGGGACATTGGAGAGGACCATGCCACATGGCAGAGCTGGGTTCTTTGACTCTCGCTGACTCTCGCTGACTCGCCCACTCGCTCTCGCTCTGCACGGCACGAAAGCGAAAAACACCACGTGAAGCACACAATGCGAGTGCAGCGACGAGTGAGAAAGAGAGAGAGAGAGAGTGGATGAGCATGGAACCAAAAAAAAAAAAAAAAAAAAAAAAAAAAAAGCAAATGTGGCCACAAAGACGCCGAGGCCACAGTCCCACTCGCCCATTGCCATGATTGAGAGAGGTCGCGATGAGCGACAGAGACGCAAGGAAGACATTGAACAAAAGAATCACATTGATGTGGAGATGACGGAAGGAGGAAGGAGGGGGTGGAAGTGGAAGTGGAAGAATCGAGAACAAAGCAAGAGAAAGGAACGCTTTACCACTTCGTCCGAGCCAAAGCCGACAAAGCCAGGCATGACGAGAAAGTCGTTGTAGGTGATACCGACGCCGCTGGACATGAGCTCAGTGACAGTGAGACCATCGGCAGACCGGAACTCCTCGACGCCGTACGACAGCGCATCGGCAGCAGGGAGCATTGAAGAGGATGAGGAAGCCATGTGTGCGAAAACGAACAAAAGCAAAAAAAAAAAACAAATGAAAGGTTTGAGATTGGTAAAAAATCTAAGAGTGAATGAATTCTCGATTTGGAATGGACTGATCAGCGCAAGTCGATTTGATTTGGAACAAAAGTGCATACAAACCGCGAGAGAGAAGGGAGAAGGGATTTGATGGGAAATACCGAAACAAGTCGAAAGTGGCGCACGTTCATTGATCGCCAAACACAAACTCCAATCAAGTGCGCTGTAAGCCAGTGTCTCTCAAGCCACAAAGCCAACCTCGCCAAAAAAGTCAACAAAAGGGGAGCAAAAAACCGCTGCTCATCTAAAACGCCCATGCACACACAAAAAGACTCTGACGTTCGAGCGCTCGATTTCTTCAAACCCGCTCGTACTTGACATGCCCCGCGAGCGGAAGCTGAAGACGCACGCTGGAGAAGGACGCAAAGTCCTCGCATGCTGGTGAGCTCTGGCACTGCGCGGGCACGGCAAAATGAACGGGATCCGGACGAACGCTCGCATCAAACCAGGCGTAGTCGATTTCGAGGTAGCCATCGGCCAGAGGACCCCACAGACTGGCGGGGTAGTACGAATCGCTGGGCTTGCCATAGACGTCGTACGAGAGGTATCCAAAGCCCTCCTTGTGCCAGATGGTCGTGTTTTGCGCATGCATGACCGTCTCACCGGCGTACTTTGCATCGCCGAAAAAGTCTGGCTTGGGCGGCGCAAATGGCGTCATGAAAACGCAGCACGGCGGGTGCGATGGGTCGCCATTGTTGAGGTCTGCGCGTGTGTGTGTGTGTGTGTATGTGTGTGTGTGTGTGTGTGTGTGTGTATGTGTGTTTTGTTGGAAAGGGGAAAAGGGGTGTGCATCCCAAACCAAAACAAACGGGTGAGTCAACTTCGAGGGGGGCCCCACCACTGCATGCCAGCTCGCCGCTCTTTACAGTAGGCAGTGTCGTTCACAAACAGGAACTCGCAGGTAAAGTTGTACGCGGTCGGATTCTCAAACATGGGCGCGCACCACTGCTTGTACGAAGATCGCATTGCGGGAAGGGAGTGGTCGTAAAAGACCTCACCGCCGCCCGCGGACTGCCAGTACGGACCGTACGGCTGGTAGAAGACGGTGTAGTTTGCGTAAAAGTAGGTGGGCCACGCAGGCGGGTGGGGTGGCGCATCGATGGCGGAGGAATCGGCCATGTTGTTGTTGTTGTTGATTGGTGCGGCGGAAACCGATGACACTGCCAGCAGCAGCAGCAGCGCGAGCAGCGCAAACACTGCGCATCGGTGTGTAGCGTTGAGAGCTGGCATTCCTTGTGTTGGGAGACGGGTTGTTCACAAAGTTGGACTGAAATGTTTTCAATTTGGATTCGAATCCGCCTCTTTAAACGGACGAGACGTCGGAGATTTGTAAAATCAAAACACCTGACACTCGAATGAATGCTAAATGGTCGTATTTGTTTGTGGTGGGCGATGGCGCGATCCTGCGGCTGCGTGGCTTTGCGCGATTCTGATTTGGCCAGAAGGAGTTTGAGTATTTCCAGCTTTCCAAGAACAAAACCAAAACCGAACTAAAACTGCGCGTTCTTTCTCCATCACTGCAATGTTTGACAAAGACAAATGGTTTCTCTAAAGCCCATGGCAAACGACTTGATGATGAGCATCGGGAGGACGTCGATTGACTTGCAAACAGAGAGTGCAGAGAACAAAACAAAACGTACGCACTCGATTTGGCCTGAAACACTCAACTTGCCCAGTTTGCAATTCTGGTCTGACTTTTCGTTTTTCTTCCAACTCTCAATTTCCAAATCCCAAATTCAAACGATTTAAGAAACTCATTCCTTTTTTTTTTTTCTTCATCATTCACAAATCTCAGACAAAATGGCGGTGAGTTTTTTTTGCTTTTTCTCTTTTGTTGCGATCTCTTTTTTTTTTTTTTTTTTTTCTGGAAACAAAACGCAATGCAAATTCTGCTGAAACGCGCTTTTTTTTTTTTTTTTTTTTTTTTTTTTTTTTTTTTTTTGGGTTCATCATCTCACTTTTGTTCGCTTTTTTTTTTTTTGGTCCAACTGCTGTGCATTCCGCCACTGCTGTAGACTCCAATGGACACGACCAACACGACTGCTGCCCCTGCGATCGACGAGAGCCTGTACTCGCGCCAGCTGTAAGCAAATAGGAAGCTCCATCAACACACAATGAACGAAACGCGATTTTTATTTTTTTATTGTTTTTTTTCTTCCGCTGAGTTGTCATCGTTCGTTCACCGCCCAACCCCAAAGCGGCTCAAAGCGGCTCGGCTCGCTCCAGCATCAGCATGGGGCATCTCGCACGCATTGCTCTTTGTTTGCCACAGCCGAGCAAACGCAAACCGACGACGATAGAAGAAGGCTGGAAATCGTCTCGCTTCTTTTTTTTTTTTTTTTTTTTTTTTTTGGCTGACTGTGATGTTGGATTGACACAACAACGGATGGCGTAATCATTGCTGGCTCGCAACTCAGCACGTCACTCAACTCCTCGCAACCAGGCAGCAGAATGAGGAAGATCATGATACGCACGACAACGACGACGACGAACAGAGCAACAGGCACAATCAGTTTTGTTGTTGGTGACCAGCTAAAACAGCCAAACAACCAAACAAGCATGACGTGGACCGCATCCCTCGTTCGGTCATCCCACCATCATCCCATCGTCTTTCGCTTTGTTTCAATGACCACGGAGAAAAATGAGGCGATGCTCCTCCTGTCGTTGCTTTTGGTCACAAACAAAGCATCTCACCCTTTGCCTCATTACCTCTGCTCCCCCCCCCTTCTCTTCCAGGTACGTGCTCGGTCATGAGGCCATGAAGAAGATGAGCGTCTCCAACGTGCTCATTTCGGGTCTGAAGGGCCTCGGTGTCGAGATTGCCAAGAACGTTGTGCTCGCCGGCGTCAAGTCGGTCACTCTGCACGACCCCGAGGCGGTCGAGGTTGCCGACCTTTCGTCGCAGTTCTTCCTGCGGCCCGAGGACGTCGGCCAGAACCGCGCTGCCGTCACGCTGCCGCGCATTTCCGAGCTCAACTCGTACGTGCCCATCGACGTGCACGCTGGTCCCCTCACGCCCGAGGTGCTCGCTCGCTTCCAGGTTGTCGTTCTGACCAACTCGACCCTTGCCGAGCAATTGGCCGTCAACGACTTTACACATGCACACAACATTGGCTTCATCTCTGCCATTACTCGTGGTCTTGTTGGGTGAGTTTGCCCGTTGCTTTTTTTGGTTTGGTGATTTTGTCATTTGCTTTGATTGCTCATCGTTTTCTCTTTCTACAGTGAGCTCTTCTGCGACTTTGGCAGCTCTTTTGTTGTTAGCGATACCAACGGCGAGCAGCCCCTGTCCGCCATGATTGCCTCCATCACAAAGGTATGCCACCAAAATTATTTTCTCTTCTTTTGTCTCGTCCCACCCGCTTCATCTCCATTCACTCCCTCCCCCACTCTTCATGCATTCCAGGAAAGCCAAAGCATTGTCACTTGCCTCGACGAAACCCGCCACGGCTTTGAGGACGGCGACTATGTCTCCTTCCACGAGGTCCAAGGCATGACCGAGCTCAACCACGCAGCTGCCCGCCCCATCAAGGTGCTTGGTCCGTACACTTTCAGCATTGGCGACACCACTGGCCTGTCCGACTATGTTCGTGGCGGCACTGCCACCCAGGTCAAGCAGCCCAAGACTCTTGCATTCGTGAGTTTCCGCTGTCCACTTTTTTTTTTTTGTTGTTGTTGTTGTTGTTGTTGTTGTTGTTGTCCTTCTTGTTTGTTTTTTTTGTTGCTCATTCCTTCAACCGTCATTCCCTCACACACTCGACCTCTCTGTCTGGTCGGGGAAAAATAATATAGAAATCGCTCCGCGACTCGCTCGTCCACCCCGAGTTTGTCTTTACCGACTTTGCCAAGATGGACCGCCCGCAGCAATTCCACATTGCCTTCCAGGCACTTGACCAGTTCCGCGCTGCCAACGGTGGCGTTCTGCCGCGTGCTCACAACGCGCACGATGCTGGCCAGGTCATTGCATTGGCCAAGACGATTGCCGCCGCGCACGCTGACAAGCCCGAGATTGACGAAAAGCTGCTCACCCTGTTCGCTTACGGCGCGATTGGCGACGTCTGCCCGATGAACGCGGTCATTGGTGGCATTGCAGCCCAGGAGGTGCTCAAGGCGTGCTCTGGCAAGTTCCACCCCGTCCTGCAGTACCTCTACTTTGACAGCTTTGAGTCGCTGCCCGAGGGCGTCGACATTACCACGCTGCCTGAGGCCCTCTTCCAGCCGACCGGCTCGCGCTACGACGCGCAGGTGGCCGTGTTTGGCTCCAACTTCCAGAACAAGCTCGGCGACCTCAAGTACTTCCTGGTCGGCTCTGGCGCCATTGGCTGCGAGATGCTCAAGAACTGGGCCATGATGGGCGTTTCCGCGGGCCCTGCCGGTCAGGTGATTGTGACTGACATGGACACGATCGAAAAGAGCAACCTCAACCGCCAATTCCTCTTCCGCCCTTGGGACGTGCAGCAGCTCAAGTCCAACACGGCTGCCAAGGCTGTCAAGACCATGAACCCCGCCATCAACGTGATTGCCCACCAAAACCGCGTCGGCCTTGACACGGAGGGCCTGTACAATGACGACTTTTTCAACTCGCTCGACGGTGTGGCGAACGCGCTCGACAACGTCGACGCCCGTCAGTACATGGATCGCCGCTGCGTCTTCTACTGCAAGCCCTTGCTCGAGTCGGGCACCCTCGGCACCAAGGCCAACTCGCAGGTCATTGTGCCCTTCCTGACCGAGTCGTACTCGTCGTCCCAGGATCCCCCGGAGAAGGGCATTCCCATCTGCACGCTCAAGAACTTCCCCAACGCCATCGAGCACACCCTGCAATGGGCGCGCGAGAACTTTGAGGGCATCTTCACCCAAAAGCCCGAGAGCGCCAACCAATACCTCGCTGGCTCGGCGGCCTTTGTCGAGACCACCTCGCGCCAGCCCCAGGCCCAGGCGATCGAGACCTTTGAGGCTGTCAAGGAGACGCTCGTGTCGGACAAGCCCCTCACCTTCGAGGACTGCATTGCCTGGGCGCGCCTGCGCTTTGAGGACTGGTTTGCCAACCAAATCAAGCAGCTCCTGTACAACTTCCCGCCAGACCAGCTCACCACCACCGGCCAGCCCTTCTGGTCGGGCCCCAAGCGCTGCCCCACCGCGCTTGCGTTCGACTCGTCGAATGAGCTGCACATGGACTTTGTCGTCGCCGGCGCCAACCTGCGTGCCTTCAACTATGGGCTGAAGGGCCACACCAACCGCGACACCTTCCGCGAAGTCATTGCCCGCTCCGCCGTCCCCACCTTCACTCCCAAGCAGGGCGTCAAGATCCACGCCAACGAGAGCGAGGCTGCCGCTGCCGCCCAAGCTGCTGCGAACGCCGGCGGCTCCGACCAGGAGCAAATCGACCGTCTGGTCTCGCAGCTCCCGGCCACCGCCACGCTTGCCGGCTACCGGCTCAAGCCCGTCGAGTTTGAGAAGGACGACGACACGAACTTCCACATGGACTTCATCACCGCCACCTCCAACCTCCGTGCCGCCAACTATGGCATTGCGCCCGCCGACCGCCACAAGTCCAAGCTGATTGCTGGCAAGATCATTCCCGCCATTGCCACCACCACTGCTCTGGTTGTTGGTCTTGTGTGCCTCGAGTTGATCAAGGTGCGTGGTCGTTTTGTTTGTCTGAGGGATGAGGAGAGCAGCTTTGAGAGTGACGAGAGTGCTGATTTTCTTTTTGAATTTGGTTTGAATTTACACAAAAACCCTACCCTCCCCCACAGCTTGTTCAAGGCGCCAAGAAGATTGAGACGTTCAAGAATGGCTTTGTGAACTTGGCCTTGCCCTTCTTTGGCTTCTCGGAGCCGATTGCCGCGCCCAAGCTCAAGGTAGGATTCATGCTGAGAGTTTGAGTTCGCTGGTTGTTGGTGAAAAACTCATCCTGTTCGTTTTTGGGGGTTTTAAATTCCGGCGCAGTACAACGAGGTCGAGTGGTCTCTGTGGGATCGCTTTGACATCCAGGGCGAGCTCACTCTTGGCCAATTCCTCGAGTACTTTGAGCGTGAGCACAAGCTCGATGTGACGATGATTTCGTGCGGCCATTCGATGCTCTATGTTTCCTTCCAGCCTGCCAAGAAGAAGGAGCGCATCAACATGAAGTATGTTACTTGATTTTTTTGAAGATGAGTGAAGAGGGTGAGGGGATGCTTGCTTTGTCGGCTTGCTCATCGTTGATGGCTTTTTTTGGTCAGAATGAGCGAGATTGTGGAGCTCGTGTCGAAGAACAAGATTCCCGAGCACACCCGGACGCTCGTGTTTGAGATTGGCTGCTGCGACTTGGATGGTGAGGATGTCGACACCCCCTACGTCCGTTACTTGCTTCCCAAGTAACAAAACAAAAACACAATTCTTGCAACAATAAAAGTCGTGTTTGTGTGCTTGTGATTTCAAAATTACCCAACGTCTTTTTCCACTTTTCCGCTCCATTTTCGTTTCGTTGTTCAAGTCATTCATTAATTTCATTATTTTTATTGTGCACAAGCCATGTCCGAGTTGTTTGGTGGCGTCGAGGGCGGCGCGTCCAGGTCGACAATGGTGATTTCGAACGCGGCCGGCGAGATCCTGGCGACGGCGTTCGGCGGCTCAACCAACCATTGGGTAATAGCGCGCATGCCACTGTTTCGTCCGAGCTATTCCGCCTTGGGGGTTGGGTTGAGGGCTGGCTGGAGGGGGGGGGGTGAAGAGGTCGGCGAGAATGGCTCAAAAATCGCAGTGGCTGAACATCGTGAATGCGCAGTCTGAACGGGAGGTGCCTGACTCTCTCCCTGACTGATTGATTGATTGAATGTTGCACCAGGTCGTTGGTCTGGACAAGTGCATTGAGGAGTTTGGCGCAATGGCTGCCGAGTGCAAGCGTCAAGCGGGAATCGCTCCAACAACCAAACTCTTCTCGCTGGCAAGTCACCGTTTTTTGTTGGTCGTCCGTGCACTTCAACGACGTACAGTGTTGCGTGTTGTGCAGATGCATTTGGTGATGAATTATCAAGTCTCAGAGGCGAGAGTTACAGTCCACTGAACCGAACTATTTCGATTGTTTGTTTCACGGCTTTTCCCAAATAGGGATTGTCGCTCAGCGGCGGAGAGCAGCCTCAGGCACAGCGCGATATCATTGCTGGAATCCGTGCCAAGCTACCCGACCTTGCAGAGCACTACGACATTTGCACCGACACGTTCGGCGCGGTCGCAACTTCATGTGAGGCCGGTGGCATTGTCTTGATTGCTGGAACGGGCTCCAACTGCCAGCTCATTGATGCCCAGGGCCAGGGCGTTGCTGGTTGCGGCGGCTGGGGTCACTTCATGGGCGACGAGGGCTCCGGTATGCTCGAAATCGAAGAGGCTTGGGTTTTTATTGTCACGATTTGACTTTGGGCCCAAATCTCACTGCCGTGTTTTGCCCTGCTTCCAGCATACTGGATTGCGCATGCTGCCATCAAGTTTGTCTTTGATGACATGGACAAGTACTTGACTGCCGAGAACGCGGCGCTTGGGCTGGACACGGAATACGTCAAAACGAGCATGTTTGCGTACTTTCAAGTGAGTAGAATTCCTCATGTATGGGGGAGGGGGGTTCAGCACCCTCCTGCGAACGTGACGTTGCAACTAACGTTGATGTCTGAATGGAATTTATGCGGACGCAAACGGCGGCGTAGGCGCAAAATCGTAAAGAAATGCTCAACCACTTTTACTCGAATTTCGACAAGCAATTCTTTTCCGGGTTTACCAAGCTCGTGGCGGAAGGTGTGTGAGTGTGTGTGTGTTTCGCAGCCTTGTGAGTGGAGTGTGAATGCTTGAGGTATATTGTTGTTTCTCAACCGACTCTGCAATCTAGGCGCCGACAAGGGTGATCGCCTTTGCCGAGAGATTTTCCGACGAGCTGGCGACCATTTGGGGCGGCACACGCGTGCAGTGTTGCAATCTGCGGATCAGGTAATTGTTGTTTTTGTGTGCGCTCTGACTCGTCAAACAAGTTGTTCATCATGTTCTCAACAACCATCCCGCTTTCGTTCGCGCTCCACACTTCCAGTCGGTTGACAAGCTGAACGTTGTCTGTGTCGGATCGGTATTCCAGAGCTGGCATCTTCTGCGGGAGGGCTTCTGGGGTGGTGTGGGCGACGTAACACCGCGTCCTCAACTCGTTCGTCTGCTCGTGTCTGCTGCCATTGGCGCTGCACGCCTCGGTGCTACTCGCAGCTCTTCCGGAACCAAGACGGTGGCTGTGGACTTTGCCCGCACTACCGAAACTTTGGAGAGCTGAGGAAAAGCAGTCATGATTTTAAAAAGCACAATACTAGTAAAATTGAGCAACTTTTTGTTTTTAACAACGAGTCTACACTGACACGACGAAATTATGGAACAACAACAAATCAAAAGACCAAAGACATCGACAAAAAACACACACACATTTCAAAAAAAAAAAGGAGGTGGAAAGAGGAAAAATGAATGAAGGGCATTCAACCCACAAGAAGAACGGGGCTTTTGCGAGTTGCAAGCTTTTTTATTGCTTGATTTGCAGACCCTTGTGGATCTTGGCATCATCAAACTTGGTGGGGGTCTCAGTGGTGAAGATGGAAATGACGCCGGTCAGGAGAATAGAGAAGAGGATGGCGCCGACGAACAGGCCCATAAGAATCGGGATGGTCCACCAAGTGTTGTTGGTGGTGTCGTTAACATCGCGGCGAAGAACGTCCGAAGCAAAGCTCTGGAGATGGATGGCGCGAAAAGGAAAAGGAAAAGGAAAAGGAAAAGGAGAAACGCAGCAGCAAAAGCGAAGAGTGAGTTGTCCAGAAAAAAAAAAACATTCATCAACACACAAGCCAACAGCCCACCCATCAACACGCCACCACCAAGGACACCACCAAGGACACAATCCAAAAACTGAAAGACAATAACCAAAACATAAAAAGCAGCCCCCTCGACCCCCTCGACTCACAGTCTGCATGACACGGTTGGTCAGCTTGTCGCTGGTAAAGACAGCGAGGTAGTCACCGTTGGAGGCGGCGGCAACGAGGCGGGAGACGTGGCCGACAAACTGGTCGAGCTCGGAGAACTGCTCAGAGCGCTGGGCGGCGTTGCTGGCGACGCGGACAATCAGGACGTCGAGCTGGCCGTCGCCAGAGAGGGTGAAGGGGAGGGCCTCGGCGGCGGCGAGCTGGGCAGAAGAGAGCTCGACGAGCTTGCCCGTGGCAGCAGCGGAGAGGTGCGCGACGAGGGTGGCGTCGTTCGAGTACTCTGTGGCGAGGCTCGAGGTGCTCGACTGGAGCAGGGCGCGAATGTTGGAGACGGACGAGTGCGCGACGTGGAAGCCGCCAAAGCGAGCAACCTCCTGCGATGAGAAGGCATTCTGGACAAAGACGACGACGACGGACGGGGCAGCGAGCGTGTCCGGGTTGAGGTAGCTGCGCAGCGCGGGGATGGCAGCGAGCGGTGACTTTGGCTCTGCAGCAGCAGCAGCGGGTGCGCCGGGTGCCAAGAAGACGCTGTCAAACCCAACAAAACATAAACAACAAGAAGAAGACGAAGAATAAGAAGAAAAGTGAGTCGAAGTTCAAAGTTGAAAGTTGAAAGTTGAAAGTTGAATGCAAAGAAAGAAGGAAGGAAGGGAAAAATACAAAAAAAAAAAAAAAAAAAAAAAAAGTTGGGGAAAAAAACTGGAAAAAATCACAAAAAAAAAAAAAAGCATATGACTTGTATTGAAAATGCATTGGAAAGAAAGAAGAAAAAAAAAAAGTGGGGAAAACGAAGCAGACGACGAAAAGTGCAGTTGAGAGATGGATGGAATGACCGAGTGTGTGTGTGTGATCGCAGGCAACAGGAACAGTCACAGTCACAGTCACAGGCTGAAGAACAACAACTCAAAAGAAAAGGGGAAAAAAAAAAAACGAAGCCACGCGATTTCCAATGGAAAAAAAAAAAAAAAAAACCAAGCTTTGTTTTTCTATTTCTCTCTCTCTTTTCTTCTTCTTCTTCTTGTTGAGGTGATCGTTGAGTCACTGTCACTGTCACTGTCACTGTCGCTGACTGTCTGACTGTCGCTCTGTCGCTGCTCTGGCGCTGGGGGGGGGCGAGGGGGAAGGAAGACCAGCCGGAGGGGCACGCTTCACCCCATCTGCTTTCCCCTCTTCATCACTCTCTTCCTCTCTCTCTCGAGTCGCAGGCTGCTGGTCTCTTAGTCAGAGTATGTTGGAGGAGGGAGGAGGGGGGTGTTTGCTCACGGGTGGCTGGACCACGCCAAGAGAGGCGCAGACGTCGACGCTGCGGCAAACACGGCTGCAAAAGCCAAAAGCAAAGCCAGCGATGAGCGAAGCATGATTGCTGTGGGGGGAAAAAAGAGAGACTGAACGACTGAGAGATTGAGACTGAAAGACTGAGATTGTGACACTGAGATTGACGTTTTTACATTTGCGATGAACTGCAACAGACAAAACCACAACAAAACCCGTTGGAATTGCCGCTCAAAACAGCAACGCCGGGGAGTGCATCAACCAAACAATCTGGTCGCAGGTGTTGAGCAAAATCAAGCAAACTTGAAGATGCCGTACTGAAACATGCCAAAGTGCAAAGTGCGCGGCGGACTGAGGGAGCTGAATATGGAATCTGAACAGACTTTTTCCCCCTTTTCTTTTCGAAAATCCTGCCCATCTACACTCATTGAACAAGCCCACGGAGAACAAGACGCTCCCGGTTCAGCTGAACAATGAGAGGAACAAGCAGAGACCGCTGCACAAAGTCAATCGAAACGACGTTGACAAAGCGCAGCAAATCGGTGCGCTGCTGCCAAGCAAACTCGTCCAACCGACGGTTGAAGCGGCACGCCATCAGCCTCATGTTGTCGTGCAGTGGGAAGCACAGCGTGCGGTAGGCAGGTCGTTCGGCATGCTCAAACTGGAACGGCTCGCGCTCGGTTTCTCGGAGCAAGGGTTGTCGCGAAATGACCTCGGCACCACGATTCTTCGCTTTCTCGTTGCTACTACTCGTGCTCTCGGGTGAAGGCACGGTACGTGGCAAAAACAGCCAGTGGGCGCAGCAAAACACGCCACATAGCAGGCAACCAGCGAGGCGCTGCACGGCCGCACGGACGACATCGCCAGTTTGGGGCGTGAGGGTGAACGTCGTCATGAACATGGGCCGGGACGCGGCAGCTGTTGGGCTTGTTGCAGAGCTCGAAGCGCGGACTGTTGCAGCAGCTGCAGCATACTCTGGACGGATCGGGCCGGCATCCTGCCCGTATTGAACCATTTGAGCGGCCAAGTCTTCCAGTTTCCGCTCCGGATTGCTCGTGTCAAGCCATCTCCCACGCATCAAATTGGCAGGCCACAGGAGAGCAGAGTGACTTTGGACGGACTGCGAGTTGCACATGAGCACAATGCTCCGACCTGCGCGCTCGTGCTGCCGCAGTGTGTCAAATCGTGCATTGAGTGGAATGGCTCGCGAACCCAGCACCTCCTCGATCAAACGCGCGAGCTTGAGGTGCGGCGTCGACCAGTCGCGACCAGCAGGGCTCGTTGTCGAACTGGCTGGATCCGCCGGACTCGTGGGCGCACTTAGGGGTTGGTTATGCTCGTGAAGCTCAACGGCAACGAGAACAATTTCCCTCGGATGCGCGGTGCAAAACCTTGCAATGTCTCGCAGGACGTGCTCCAGGGGCAGACAGCGAAACGAGTGCAGAGTGTGAAATCCGCTGACACTCTCAGAATTCCCCATCAGCCTGCTGTCAAATAGCGGATCTTCTGCGAGCCGTGATGTCGCGTCAGGCGGAACGGGTGCCAGAACAGGAACTGCGTGCTCCGGTGTCGGACTCGGACTCGACGGACTGTGTTGATTCGATCCTGGTCGATGTCTTGAAAGATCGAACGCTACGTCAATATCCAGGCATCGAACGCCGTGTTCCAGTTGCTCGAGCACGCCAATGTCCTGATTTACCGACCATCTGAGAAGCAGCCCACAAAAAACAAAAACAAAATCGTTGCAGTTAGTTTCGCATGTTTGAGTGTAACGGAAGGGATCCAGGCTTTAGAAACGCGACTCGAATGCACAACACAATTCGACTCCAAAATCTCAGACAAATCGACGTGTCCGTTTTCTCAGCATTTTAGCGTTTCCCCCGCTCCTTCCTTATTTCGGCTTTTTGCTTCACTCACTGCTCTCCTCCTGAGACGGCGTGGCTCACCCAATCACAAAGTCCCTTGCGCGAAACCCGCCGCATGTGGCTGCCTCGATCGGAGCGGTGCGCAGTCCGCCCAGGCCCGAGTGCAGAATGTTGAGCTCGCTCTGGTCGAACGCGTTCGTCGCCGAGTTGTGCGTTCCGGGCAAGAGAACGTCGTCCAGCGTCGTGTGATCTGCGACAAGGGCTTCGTTGCCATCGCTACTCTGGGGTTCTGATGCAGCTGTGGCGGAAGAGAGAAGGACGGGTCGGTAGTAGATGGCCGACATCCAGTCTCTGCTGCTCTGCATGTCTGAGCGTTCTGAGTGTCCGAGTGAGATGACTGAAAGCGGCCAAAATACTGTACAGTATCAGAAAAATGGAGCGTTTAAGAGACTGAGATAGGGGCTTTTCTTCTGTCTACAGCAGTAGATTTCTATGGTGCAATGGTTGATACCTTTTGTTCGACTGAATTGAGACACTGAGTTTACCAAACTCTCGCACACGCGTGCACAACACCAAATGGGCTAAAAGCGCATGCAACAAACAAGTAGAAAAACACTACAAACAAGACAGAGAGAGAGAGAGAAAAATCCTAACTCAAAAAACACAAACCAACAAAAACAACTGGAACTCGCGCGTTAATTTAAAGAGTGGCAGCGTGAGCAATAATAGTACAGGCGCGCTCAAAGAGAGCCCGCTGGTGCGCAAGCTCGGTGTGCTGAGGAATGGTCTGGAGCATGTTGAAGGCGGCGAGATGAGCCAGCGCGCGCTCGTCGGCGGCGGTCGGGTAGTGCTCCTTGACGTAGGCGAGGAAGATTTGGCGAAGGTCGGCCAAGGTGCTCTCGTCGCCGGCGGTAACGTCGTGGCCAAGGAAGCAAAAGTCGTAGCCCCACAGGCACTGGTAGACCTTGGCAAGATCCGCGTTGCTGTCGCCCTGCAGCGTCAGGGTCGCGCCGAGCTGGCCGCGCATGTCAATCAGGATGAGGGTGCCGTCAGACTTGAGCAGGACGTTCGAGAAGACGGGGTCGCCGTGAACAACATGCGCATAGGCAGCGTGCTTGCCGGCCTGATAGGCCTCCTGGGCGGCGGCAACCTTGTCAAACATGGCATCCACAACGTTCTTGCCGGCAAGCGTCGCCCAAAGCTCGCTGTGCTTGGTCTGGGTGGCGCGGAGCTTGGCGGCAGACGTGTAGCAGTACAGATCAAGCGTGTTCGGGGCGGGACGGCCTTCGGGAGCGCCGGCAGACGAGTGGAGCGCGCGCAGCGTCTTGAGCAGCTTGAGCAGACGGCCCTCCGTCACGCAGCGGTTGACCGACAGATGCGAGTACGTGGCTGCCTTGACATACTCGAGCTTGAGCGTGACAACGTGAGAATCCGAGTCGGTCTGCACCTCGAGCAGCTTGGGGAAGCTCGACGCGAGGTCGGCGGGAATGTGCTCGTAGAAGAAGCGCTCACCCGAGATAAAGTCCGGGTGGGACGCCTTGAGCACGGCCGTGTCGTGGAAGGTCAGCTTGTTAAAGCTGCGGGGCTGAACGATGTTGTTGAGGCGGTACGCAGGGACAGCCGCCGTCACGAGGCCGGCTTGGCTGTTGAGGCCGCCGGGCGAGGCGAGCGCCCAGCCAATGTCCTTCTCCGTGTCAGTGTGCGCATTGACGGCGAGATCGTCGACATAGACGTCGGCGTGGGGCTTGCCAAAGTGCACCTCGTCGCTGGGGATGCCAAACTGCTTGAGCTGGTTGAGGGTGAGGGCACCAATGTCGTTGATGACGGCGCCAATGTTGCCCTTGTGCGTCTTCATGCGGCGAGCGGTGGCAATGATAATGTAGTGGCCAGCGGCCTTGAGCTCGCGCAGCAGCTGAATGTTCTTGGGCATGGGCTGGCAGCTCGTGTAGTCTCCTTCAATCAAGGGGTAGGTGACGAGCGTGTTGTCGAGGTCAAAGCAAAACTTCATCTTGCGCGGGCA
The DNA here is from genome assembly GCF_000151315.2 of Capsaspora owczarzaki ATCC 30864. Classification (NCBI taxonomy): domain Eukaryota; class Filasterea; order Ministeriida; family Capsasporidae; genus Capsaspora; species Capsaspora owczarzaki. Next base: position 1,223,480 of record NW_011887302.1, on the reverse strand, counting down.
CTGGTAGAGGCCCTCGCGGACCAAGATCAGAAAGTCTGCGAGCTGGGCGGGCGTGCCGACGCAGGCGAAATCCGGCACAAAAATGCCCCTGAAGTCCTCCTTGTTGTCGAGCATGAGCTTGATGATGGACGAGGTGTAGTACTCGCCGGTCGCGTCGACGGACGTGTCGAGCTGCTTGATGCAGTACTTTTTCAGCACGGCGCCGCTCGCAAATCCGTACGCGCCCGTGTTTGCCCAGCGCGAGATTGCCACCTTCTCCTTGATGTCCGTGATGCGCTTGTCGTCGTCGAGGGCAATGTAGCTGAAGACGGGCTTCCCGACCTTGTCCTCAAAGTAGAAGGACGCGTTGACGCCCTGCTGCTGCTGCGCACCACCACCACTACCATTACCGGCGGCGGCGCCGTTGAGCCTGCGGAAGTCGGCCAGCACGTCGCTAAAGTAGAGCGTGTCGCAGTCGAGGCAGATGGTCGGGCGCGCGAGGTCGGCCGGGCTCATATGCTGGAGCACAATGAAGACGGTCTCTGCAGCGCCGCGCGTCTCAAAGTCGAGCGTGACGACCTCGACAGCGTTGGCAGCCTTCCACTTGGGGTACTGCTTGTGGATGCGCTTGGTGAAGTGGAAGGACTCGTCCAGAGAGTTCATCACGGCCATCCAGACCTTGTCCCCGCCGGCAACGTCAATGCTCAGCTTGTCCAGCAGCCAGAACAGCATCGGGTGGCCAACCATGTTGATCAGCGGCTTCGGGAAGCGGTAGTTGGCGCGCTCAAAGCGGGAGCCAATGCCACCCATAGGAATGATAATGTTCATGGCTGACGATGGAACGAACGGCTTTTTAGTTTGAAAAATTCAGAAAAACAAACGAAAATAAAGGAGTGAGGCGAGTTTGGTTTGGTATGGATAAGAAGCCCTTGTCAAAAGAAAAAAGGATACTGAAACACACAAAAAACTAAATAGGGGGGGGGGGTCGCTGCTCTCCAACAACACAACGCAAAAACAAAAAACAAAGGCGGCTGCTTTGGAAAGATGAAACCAAGTGTCGAGTGTCGGGAAACGCACTGGAGATCGACATGTTATTGTCGGTTTGGCACTTCAGGTCGTTGCTGCGCGCAGCCCTACCCAACACATCCCTTCAAAGTGATGCAGTTTCTGCGGTTTGTGAGACTCCGATTCCCACGGGTTGGGGCTTAGAGCTATTGGCCAGGTAACGTCGATTGATTGATACAAAATGCGCAATGACAACTATCCAAAAGCATCCAAATACACCAGAATATGCTAAATCCTCATTAACTACCACCGGCTAACCTCGCCGGCTGGACGGACGCAAACTCGGGTCCTGACACGGTTCTGAATATTCATAAATTTCCAAAATTTGGGCAACTTTTTGGACTTGGAAGACCAAATTATGGGTGCAGTGGGCAGCATGGCATCCAACACCTGTCGGTACGGGGCAGTTTTTCGAATTGGTGCCATTCCGCACCAAATAACATTACCAACCAATACCTTTAAAGCATAATAGCCATTGGCTGCGAGTATCACAATGGTTGAGTCGAAAATGACCGTGCTGGACTCGCCACTCGACGCCGCGTTTTTGCAGACCCTCTTTTCCCCACACTGCCTTGCCAAGCGCCATGTCTGCTGATTTTCAGTGATTATAAAACATATTTCCAATGTAGTATGTATGCGAGGGAGGTCGTGGCAGTCAATTGGACCGTCGCGGTGCGTGTTCATCTCGAGCCGTTGAAAAATCCCGCTAAATCTTCTGTGCGGCCGCTTTTTGAACGGGAACCCTCTTTGCATTAGCGTAGCAGTAAGTTAGGATGTGACCATCTACTCCAACACTTGAGCTGACACTCTGTTGAGGTTTGTTCCAGGCCACCTGTTATCACTGAACAATAACAAACAACAAACAAACCACAACTTGCCCAACCATCCCCGTTATTCTCGACTCGCAAGGTACTCATACACTCAGCTCATCGCTGATTTACGACTTGAACTCATTTGAGATAGCTGATTTTACTACAAGTACAAAAACTAAAAAAACACGGGGGGGGGGAAGAAAAAAAAAGTACAGGGAATGCACGTCACATGAGGTAAAAGTAGGCCTTCCACTCAAACGTTGCCACGGTGGCTTTGAACTGAAGCAGATTGCACACGCGAATACGAGGCTGCGGGTCGGCAGCGAGAACGTGGTATACAAAGCGGTAGTCGGCAATGTCGGCGACCTTTTGCTGTGTTGCTCCAAGCTCGCGCAGGGCGTCGAGCAAGCCGCGCTCCGTGACGAGCGGAGGAGGCGGCGGCGGTGCATTGACCTTTTCAAATGGCGGGCGGTTGGCCAGCAACTGCCCGATATGCACCGCCTTGTTGGCGACGTTGGTGAGGTACCGGCTAATGTGACTCAGAGGCGAGTCCGGATTGCACGCAATCGTGTCGCGGAGAATCGACACGTTCAGCGTGTCCAAAAACGTCGTGGGACTGGCGACAACACCCAGCTGTGGCGGGACAATTTCATATTCAATCAAGTCGTCAATTTCCAGATCGCGGTCACCCTCTGGCGCGCGGGGGAGCGAGTCTGCGTCCGTCGAAGCACGTGTTGCCGATGTCGCTGTCGTGTCCGAGCGCGTGCGATCGACAGGCGTAAACGTACCGCGATACTCGTAACGCATGGTGCCCGTGTCGTCCTCAAAGCAGTTGACAGAGTACGTGTCGTCGTCGTCGCCGTGCCGGGACGACTCTTGGTACGGCTGAGGGCTGGTGCTGCCGCTGTTCAGATCAACATCGGCAAACTGCGCTGCAAAGTTCTGCGTCTTTGGAGGCAGCGGCGGAGGAGGGCGAGAGTAGGTCGATTCCTCCGAAAGTACGCTTTCCGATCGCAGCAGCGCGGCGCGGTTGGAGGCCTGTTGGTGCTGCTGTTGCTGATCATCGTGGTGTTCGGCATCACCGGCGACAGAGAAATCCGTGTTGACGCGCGAGCGCGAAGCAACCGACGACGTTTCGGATCGGTCGTCACCTCCCATGATGAACACTGGCGTGGAAGGGAAGGGCTTGAGCTTGCTAGCCACCATGGAGGCAGAAAGCAGACCGGGATGAGGCCCAGCGACGGGCGTCGAGCCAGGATTGGGTGGCGGCATGTAAGACCCAACCGCGTGCTGTGGAGGCGACATGGGCGGCGATGTCGGCGATAGCGGATTGGAATTGGTGCTAAACATGAATTGCCCAGCTTCGCTCGCATCCAACATGATGCCAGGCGGGAAACCGCCCCTTTGTGCGCCGCCAGCGTGATTGGACGGTGAAACTACGGTGCTTGAAGTTGTGCAAAACGCGGGGTCAAAGTGTGCCGGGGAAGTGCCTGCCATGCCAGGAATGGGCCCAACTTCGTTGTAGCGGCGAAGCGCATAAGAGGGGATGGCCATGGCAGTCGCTGCGTTGGACGTTGGCGCGCTGCCAGTTCCACGGCCTGCAAACACGGCGGACGAATTGACCACAGATGTGCCGGTCGAGTTGGAGTTGGATGTTGGCGGCGAGTCGTCTGTGTCATTGGGTCGGACGCCTCGGTGGTTGCGCGCAGACTGGGCACCGGCTTTAATGACAATGCTGTTTGAGGGGGTCGTACCAGCGACACCCCCAATGCTGCGATTGGTCATGGCGGCGGCGGTGCCGGGGACGGCCAACGACAGCGTCCCTGCCGACGACGGCTGTCCCGGTGTTGATGCAGCCAAAGCAGGTACACTGCCGGAGAGAACCGTTGACTGGCGGGCGTGTCGTGAGGCACGTCGCTTGGCTCGCTTGGAGGCTGCAGCAACGCAGAGCTTGATGGCACTCAGCCAGGACTCGGTCTCTTCAGCGTCAACGCCACAGAGCACCCACTTGGTAGCTGGTTTGGCGATAAGCTCAATGAGACAGTGGGTGTAAATTTCCTCCAGCTTGAGGGAGACCGACGTGACCTGATCGAGGTGTATCAAGTCGGTCGGATTGCGGTTGCCATAGCTAAAGTAAAAGAGCGTCGACTCGGTCAGGACAAACCAACGATTCCGCCAAATGTAGCCCAGCTTGCGCAGCTGGCCTTCGCGCACAGTCCGCGGTGGATCCGGGTGTTTCGGAGTTGACGCAGCGGCAGCGACGGTGGCTTGTATGTTTCCCGAGCTGCCGTGCGCCGAAATGGTATGCAATGATGTGTTTGATGAGGATTGCGAGCTAATGGGGGAGGAGCGCAGGGACGACGCGCTGTGATGACTAGGCGAGGCGGCTGGTCCTGGGTTGCCATGATGGACTATTGATGTGGGGCCTGTTGCCTTGGCTGCTGTTGATGTTGTAATGACGCTGGAGAATGTAGGATGGAGAGCAGCGTGCAAGCCGGAAAAGCCGCCGAGAATGGCTGCGGCGGTGACCAAGGCCGTGGATGCCGATACTTCAGCAGATCCTGCGTTGGACGGATCACTCGCCGAGGATGGCGATGTCGCCAGCGACGAGGACATTGTGGAAGATCCCGACGAAGGGAGAGCAACAGCGGTGGCATGATGGGATGTCGGCGGCAAGGCTGCTGTTTGGGACGAGGGCCGTGCTGCAGCCGTTAGCGTAATGGCAGCGACAGCGTTCGAATGCGCTGTACTTTGCGATGCCTGTGTGGCATTTGCAGTCGTTGCATTCGTGCTTGGCTCTGCAGCTGCAGGCGATGTGAAGGAATTGGATCGCGAGTCGTCGTCTGCTCCATCGTCGCCGGCAGTTTCCTCGTCGAGATACCGCGTCGTAAAGACGTCAGCGGTGTCGACTTCAATCCAGTCTGGCGAGCAGGGCACGAGAGAGTGAGAGTGAGAGTGAGAGTGAGAGTCATGATGGGAAAAACAAAAACAACCAAGAGCGAGAGATTGAGAGATTGGGTTACCAGTGTCGGACACGGCAGTCGCCATGACGGTGGGTGACAAGAAGGGACTTGTTAGTTTGTGAACACGCACGTAGCGAGCCTCAAAGCAGCAGCAGAGAGAGAGAGTGTGTGTGTGTGTTTCACTGGAGTGACTTGGAGAGAGGGAGAATGAAAAACAACTGCAAAACACACAAGGCAACGAAGGAGTGAGCAAAACCAACCAAAACGAAACGGCAGTCATGATCATTGACAATGCATCAGTAAGCGTGTGAGTGTGTGAGTGAGCGAGAGAGAGGGGAGGAGAGAGAGAGAGAGAGAGAGAGAGAGAGAGAGAGAGAGAGAGAGAGAGAGAGAGAGAGAGAGAGAGAGAGAGAGAGAGAGAGAGAGAGAGAGAGAGAGAGAGAGAGAGAGAGAGAGAGAGAGAGAGAGAGAGAGAGAGAGAGCGAGAGAGAGAGAGAGCGAGGCGCAAACAACCAAGTTCCAAGCTACCGACCCCTACCATCCAACAACCCTCACATCAGCTGCGTTTGATAATGTTCTGATTTCGCGATTTTTGCAAATGTCACACGAGTCAAGTCAGGAGACACCCGCAAAAGCGCAATGAAAGAAAGTTGAGGGAAACTGACAGAAAACTAAAGAAGGAAGGACGTATCGTATCAAGTGACCTGAAAGCTTCTACTGAAACAGGCTGGCAGTGAGACTTACTTGGAAGAAAAAAAGTAAAAAAGCAAAGATGGAAACAAAATAACAGGAATCGAAATCGGAAGAAAAGAGGAGAATGGCGATCGGAAGCGAGGGGAAATGGGGAAGAGCGGGTTTTGGCGGGGATCAAGTGACTGAAGTGGAGAAGCGGAAACTGGCAGTGAGCGGAAGCAACGGAAGAGGAAAACACCAGAATGACCACAAAACATCATCATCATCATCATGACCAGAAGGAAGAGGGATTGAAAGACAGAATCAGAACGAGAGGGAGAGAGAGAGAGCGCGGGAGATCGAGGAACCCAAACGGAAACCGAGTGGGAAACCACACCGAACAGAGCACGCAGCGAATGCGCACACCACCACCAGCAAACAAAGCAAGCGAAATGGGAGTAATAGAGTACTCCAACAGACCGGTCGAGAGAGTGCGGTGGTGACGGGGAGGATGAGAACGAGAGAGTGTGAAAGTCAAAGCGAACTTTTTTGTGCAAAGAGCACGGTTGAGTACGAGCACGCCTCACAGCGCTGAGCGAGCAAATGGAGCAACAACAACAAAAAGAGGATGAATGAATGGTCCCAGATCGAACGATGCGAGTGAGAGTGAGCGACGACAGCGATGGAGAGTGAGACGGCGATTGCTGGCCGGCAGTCTCGTGGTCGGTCATCACTCTGAGCCCATCGTCATCACTTCATCCAGTCACCCAGTCCATTCCTCGCTTTCTCGCTTCGGGTTGAAAGATGTCATGCGCGTTCACACACAGTCAAACCACCATCCAACAGTCGTCACCATTCAGCGCGAAAACTCACAAAAACCGGAAAACCGAAAACCAAAAAAAAAAAAAAAAAAACCAAAAAAAAAAAAAAAGCAGGATTTTTTTTTTTTCGTTCTTTGGGTTTCCATTGCGTGGGTTCCGTTTTTTTTTTTTTTTTTTTTTTTTTTTTTTTTTTTTTTGGTTTCAAAAGCGAACTCCAATGAAGCACTGCATGCTGCTGCGCCTTCATCCAATCCACAAGATGCAAACACAGCGTGGCTGAAAGGAGAAGGAGCAGCAGCCAAAAACTGCGGTGGCTGCAGCACCGAAAGCGACCGGCCAAAAGAGGAGCGGCAGAATGGCCAAAGAAACAAGTAAAAAACCGCGAGCCAAGTCGCGTGAAATATGGCCAGCAGGAAGCCAATGGCCAGCACTCAGACCCTCGCACAGGAGGAGCGAAAAAGAGATCAGAAGCGATATAGCGAGGAAAGGCGGAGTGAGTGAGTGCGCGAAGGGAAAGCGGGACGATGAGCGGGGCGGGTGAAATAGACACCGTTTGAAATGTGCATACAAAACTGTAAACGTAAGGAAGGGAGACTGAGATGAGGTGAAAAAATACCACTGCTTAAACAAAGTGAAAGACAGGCAGATGATGAAAGTAATGACTGTACAAGGCGGGGATGCATTGGAAAGCTCACAAGTCAGAATACGAGTCAAAACAAGGCGGGACGAGGCTTGATTTCGGTTAGGGACTCAGCCAAACCAACGCAGCAGGCGGAAGGTTCTTGCATACGGTACAGGAAAGCACAAGACCAGGAACACAAAAAGTAACACAGAGCTGTACACTCCAAGCTAGGAGAGCGTGCGATCTCATTGCTTGAGCGCGTTGGAAATCAACTTCTCTGAGACCTCCCAAAGCTTGGCAGCGGCTTGCGGGTCTGAGGCGTGCGGAGCCGGAACACCCAGGTTGCAATCCTCAAAGTAGGCACCACCATGCTCCAGGACCTCGGGCGCAATGGCGCAGTACACGGTGGTCGAGGAGCACTGCTCGACCGTTTTGAACACGCTGTTCATCGTGCCATCCTCGTTCATCCATCCCTGGCTGATTGCATAGTCTCGAGGGATGTGGCGACTCAGGTTTGTCGCAGCGCCGCCCGGGTGCAGGGAAACGGCAATTACACCCTTCGGGCTGAGACGCTTGTTGAGCTCGAGTGCAAACAGGGCGTTCGCCGTCTTGGAATGCCCGTACGCGAGCCACCTGTCGTAGGACTTTTCCCAGTTAATGTCATCAAACACAACCGGGCTGAAGGTGTGGCCCAACGAGCTGACAGCCACCACTCGGGACGGCGCCGCAGCAACCAGGGCGGGCGTGAGCAGCTGAGTGAGGTAGAAGTGCCCAAGGTGGTTTGTGCCAAATTGCATTTCGAAGCCGTCGGCGGTGGTCTCGCGAGTCGGATTGGCCATTACACCGGCGTTGTTGACGAGGAGGTTGAGCGGGAGCTTTTTGGCGAGGAATGTGTCGGCGAACTCCTTGATGCTCTTGAGCGAGGTCAGATCGACGAGCATGGCTTCGATCTTGGTGTTTCCGGTGCTTTGCTGAATCTCTTGAGCAACCTTTTGACCAGCCTCGAGGTTGCGAATGGCTGGATGGAGCAAATGGTCAAAACGGGGACGTATCAAACGTTGGCATCAACTTGGCAAAGCGCAAACAGCCCGACAACATCATACAACTCCCACACATACCTAGAATGATACGAGCACCCTTGAGGGCCAAAACGCGCGCAGTTTCCTGGCCAAGACCGCTGCTGGCGCCGGTGATAATTGCGACGCGATCGCTCAAGTCGATTCCGAGCTCGGTGACGACTTCCTCGGCTGGGGTGCGATAGCCAAATCGGCCAGTCGACTTGCCATCATTCGAGGTGGTGGGGATGGCGGGATTGAACGTGTCAGACATTGTCTTTTGCTGGTTCGCTACAGTGCTAGCAGAGTGAGGAGCTTGATGGTTTGTTGGAAGCAAAAACAGAGAGTGAGGATTTCAATCTGCAATTTCGGATTGCTTAAAAACAAGAGACGCGCGGGATTTTTTTCGTTTTTGGCGTTCAAATTTCCGCTCCAGATTCAATCTCTCCCCACGCCCCCTCGCACACCTCTCTCCCCCAACCACCAACCCCCATGAATTTCCATCCCAAAATCTGCACATGCCAATTTTCCGCATGAGGCATTCCCCCGAGCCATTGTAAATGAGTTTCCCCCAGCAGTCGATGGGAAACGACAACGCCTGCATCATTGTGAATCCGTTTTGCTCAATGTTTTGCAAAGACTTTTCGAGATTGCTACTCCAGCAGCAACAACACCAATACCATCACCGACAGCAAGAAAACAACAACAACAAGAAGAAGAAGAAGAAGAAGAAGAAGAAGAAGAAGAAGAAGAAGAAGAAGAAGAAGAAGAAGAAGAAGAAGAAGAAGAAGAAGAAGAAGAAGAGCCACGCAAACTGCTGCAGAGCTCAGAACATCGGACACAGACAAATACTGTCACGACCAACAAGCACAACAACGCGATCATTTCCATTCCGAGCGGCATGGGCCCAAGCTTGGGTCGCGTTGCCACACGAGGATAAAATGACAATTTGCTGCAAGTGGACCGGTTTTACAGCATTGCACCAATTTCGCGGGTCGTCGTCCCATCTTGAAGCGCTGCCAGGGCTTTGACAAGCTGAGCAAAGGTCGGGCGTTTTTCGGGCGACATGTCCCAGCAGCTCATCATCAAGTTATAAAGGTCAGCCGAGCATTGCTCCGGCTTGGGTAGTCGACCTCCGGCCTCCACATGAGCCAGAGTATCTCGCCCATCCATCTTGCCGTATGGCGGCGCGCCGTAGGTGGAGCATTCCCCTACCAAAATCAACCAACAGCAGTCAATTTTTGACACAGGTGCACAACTTCAGCAAATCACGACTCTACTCACAGGCAGTCACACCAAACGACCACACATCGGACATGGTAGAGAACTTGCGGAAGGTCATTGTTTCCGGTGCCATCCACTACAAACGCAACATTCAACAAAATCAGCATTCAACCGCACGCGAGCAGCAACAACCTTTCCACACCCTCAGCTCACCTTCACAGGAAGCTTGCCACGCGTTTGCATGCGATAGTAATCGTTCTCGGAGGCGAGTTCACGAGAGAGTCCGAAATCGGCAATCTTGACCACCATTCCTTGGCCCACGAGGCAGTTGCGCGCAGCGAGATCGCGATGCACAAAGTGGAGCGTGCCCAGGTACTCCATGCCGAGTGCAATCTGACGAATGGCGTGGATCTGCTCATTGTGTGTCCACCAAAGCGAGTGGAGCTTGGACTTTTGCAGCAGTGTACGCAGGTCGCCGTACTGCACAAACTCCAACAGAACGAGATGCGGCTCGGACTCTACTAGAGCCGCAAGCAAGCGCACGACATTCGGATGCACAAACGGAGCCATCAATTTCGCCTCGCTTTCAAAGTCCTTGCTGGACTTCTCATCTGCGTTGGACTTGAGAGACTTGACTGCAACTTGCACGGTTTCGGACGTCGTGGGTCCGAGCAAGTTTTGAGCTCGCGGGGGCAACACGCTGAACGGCAGTTGACCCAGCGCCACATCGCCAAAGTTGCCACTGGCAAGGTGCTTCACGATCGTCAAGCCATCACGAACACGACGAGAGTTGCTACCGGCAACATATGCGCTCGCATAGTCGTAGACCACCTCTGTGGCAGTTGTCGAGATAGCCTGGTACAACGGTTCTGGCTGTTTTTGACCGACCACGGCATACGCTGAAATCTCCTCCTCTCTCTGAGATCGAGTCGAATGGTTCAGAGGAGAGATTGTCATTTCAATAGCCTCCTCGTGAATGGGACCAGTAGAGTCCTTCGGTCGCCTGATTGAACCCTGGGTGCGTCGGCGCCGCAACACGATGAATACCAGGGCAAGTATGACAATAACTGCAAGAGCCGCCACAACAGCGGCGATGATAATGACTGACGATGAAGATGAGTCGTCGGAGCCGCCACCGCCACGATTTGCAATAGAGGATGCTACGGATGCAGCAGATGCCGATGCGGTTGATGCAACAGATGCGACTGATGCCGATGCAGTTGACGCAGCAGAGGCCGAGCGCGCCGAAGTAGCAGAAACGTCCGAAGCGACAGATGCGGACGCCTGTGAGGCAATGGACGCGAAAGATGCAGTAGCGATGGAAGCAAACGAGGCCGAGAGCGCTGAGGTAGCAGAGACAGCAGATGCGACAGATGCAGACGCTTGCGAGGCAGAAGATGCAGTAACAATGGAAGCAAAGGATGCCGAGCTAGCGGAGACACCGGAAGCGACAGATGCGGATGCCTGCGATACTGAGGAAGCACTAGCTCTGGAAGCATACGTCGCCCACAGTACAGACGTGGCGGAAACACGCGACGCAACTGATGCAGATCTGGTCGAGGCAGCCGAGGCAGCCAAGGCAGATTGCGAGGACGCGGCTGAAACGGCCGAGGCGATCGATGCCATTGTCGCGGCTGACGCAGCTGAAGCAACAGAGGTAGAGGCGATGGATGCAACCGATGCAACCGAGGTAGAGGCGATGGACGCGACTGAAGCGACGGAGGCGATCGTTGCGTTGGTGGCAGCGGATGCGAGGCAGTAGCTGTCCATCATAACGTATCCATCATAGCACTGAGAGCACACGGCGGACGACGTGCAAAACAGGCAATTGGTAAAGCAACACGCACCGGACCCCGCGCCATAGCAGGTCGCACACGCTGTATCACACTCTGTAGCACAAAATGTCAATGAACCCATCACGTGGAAGGATTGCAGTGAACGCTTTACGTACTGGTTGGATTGGTTGCTGTGCCGTATGTGCCGGGCGGAGCGACAGTAAAGCTGTTGGGGCTTAGTGATTGGGATGAATCCGACAAAAACAAGCTATTGGAAAGGCCCTTGAACAGACCGGGCGGCAAAGTGGTGAAGGGATTGTTCCCCAAGTACCTGCAAGTACCGCAAAGTAAGAGGCAAATCGAATACATGCAATGAAAGCGGCTCGCTTACAAGGAAGTCAGCGTGTTCAGGCCTGTGAATGCGTTTGCAGAAACGCTGGTGATCTGGTTTTGGTGCAGATATCTGCAGATAGAGTTGCCAACAAGTGAGCTGTGTGCGTGTATGCGTGGTACTTCACTATTTTGCTTCCTTACAATTCCTTCAGTGCACTAAGGCCTGGGAACATGTTGGCAGGAACGGTGGTGATTTGATTCCGATGCAGAGATCTGGAGATGAAATCATCAAAGAATGAGCGGGTTGTGTGTGGTGGATTCTTCAGGTCGTTGCTGGCTTACAAGATATTCAGTGCAGTCAGCCCAGTGAATGCAGAAAGGGGAAGACTGGTGAGATCGTTGTAGCCCAGATTCCTACAAGGTAGAGTCGCAAACCGAGTGAGCCGTTTGAGTGTGATGATTCATGTTTATGATGAATGCTTACAATTGCCTCAGCGCAGTAAGATCGGTGAATAAGTTTGAGGGAATGCTGGTGAGCTCGTTTTGGAACAGAGACCTAGACATCGAGGGGCAAACGAGTGAGCCGTTTGTGCGTGTGCGATTTCTTCACGAACCGAGCTGTCTTACAATACTGTTACCGCAGTTAGGCCGGCAAATGTACTTGCAGAAAGGCTGGTGAGAAAGTTGCTTGTCATTAGTCTACAGAATTGAGATCGCAAGCGCTCGTAAGCTGTTGGTGCTTCTGACACTGTGCACTTCTTTGGTCGATTTGCGTACAACCAATTCAGCGCAGTCAGGTCTGCGAATGCCGTGTCGGGAATGCTGGTGATTGCGTTGCTTTCCAGAGATCTACAGACACCGAGTGAGCCATTGATGTGAGTGAATATGCACGACTTTTACGGTATTGCGCAACTTACAGGTAGGTCAGCGAAGTCAGGCCTGCGAATGCACTCGCAGAAACGCTGGCGATGTGGTTGTTGAACAAATTCCTAGATCGACCGTTACGCCAAAAATCAGCAGTCAGAGAGAGACAGAGGGGGTGATGCTTCAAATTCATGGCAAATTCGACGGCCATCAACATCAACACGTACAGGTGTTGTGTGCTGGCTGGGATTGCGCTTGGGATGGCCGTGAGCGATTTGGAGCTGCAATCGACCGCCACTCCCGTACAAACGCACACGCCGCCCGTGCCACAAGCATTCGCTGCTTGCGCCAACGGGATGTGATTTATCACACCAACAACAAGCAGCAGCAGCAGCATCATTGGTAGGAGCTGAGCGAAGGCGATCTTGCTTGCTGTCATCGTTTCGGGTCTTCTGTGAGTGAATCCAACAGAGAGTGAGTGAGTGAGTGAGTGAGTGAGTGAGTGAATGAGTGAGTGAGTGAGTGAGTGAGTGAGTGAGTGAGTGAGTGAGTGAGTGAGTGAGTGAGTGAGTGAGTTGAGTGTGGGATTCAAATTGGTAGCTTCCCCATAACAACCAAAGTCCAACCACGATCGTCGACCAATTCCCATCCGCTCCGTGTCATTGGCTCAGATTGAACACAAGCAACATTCGAAGCAAAAGCAGCCAAAGCAACAGCGTGATCGTGATCGTGATCGTGATCTACTATCGTGATAGTGAGTGAGTGATGGCGAGCGATACGTATTTGGGTATTTGGTGGGTGAGCGGGTCCTCCCATATGTGGGGGTTTGTTAATTTGGCGGATTGGAAAGCAAAACCCCAGCGGGTGCTCACTCGATCGCATTCTGGACTGAGGGACGCACGAGCAACATTGCTTGAAACAAAAGCGAGAGGGAGAGAGATTTACGGGGAAGAGAGAGGGAGAGAGAGAGGGAGAGAGAGAGAGAGAGGGGGTGACCGCTGGTACTCTTCGCCATCCGTGGGGTGACTGAGGCTCTGTCATCCCTCCCGCTCACTACCCCCCCCCTTTTGCAATATGGATGCAAGCAAGGAGTGTAAACAAAGCGGGATGCTGTGGTCTTCTGTGAGTGAGATTGCGTTTTGTGGCTTACTCGCTTGCTGCGGCCTAAAAGTGCGAACAAATCGACCAAACAACAACAACAACAACAAGAACAACAAGAAAGAGTGGATCATCAGCATCATCATCGCATTCGGCTGCAAGCGAGTCGGAGAGTTGGAGAAACAAGAAAAAAAGCCGCTGAATGATCGACAAACGTACCGCGGAGAGAAGGTGAATGAATCAGGATCATGGAACAAGCACCAGAGTGTGAGCGGAAGCTTCGTCAAAGCGTTGCATTGTACCGCCTGGATTGTGACACTCGAAAGGATGAGGCACAAGTAGACGCAAAGTAGATGAACCGAGGTGTGTTGCGGCTGCAGCACAGGGGTAACAACCAAGTCAGCCGGAAACTGGTCAAATTGAAACTCAGAGCAACTCAGAGCACCTGCAGATCCCATTCGCTCAATCTCACTCTCAGACACATATCGCCCATTGTTTGCTCAGTCAGTCTCAGTTTTTGATTCAGATTCGACGACCTCCAAACATGCGAGTCGTCCCGTTGGTGCTTCCACCGATCGCCACCAAATCAGCAGCACCACCACAACCACCCACTCCATCCTCATCATCATCATCATCAGCACTCGTCGCGGATCCAGCTGCTGCCGTCGAGCCTGCGACCACTGCGATCGTGCTGTCTCCTGGCGAGGTTGGTCCACGAGGCCCGCAGGCTGCATGCCCTGCGTCCCCAATCGGCCCTCGCACTCACTCAAACCAACCCCATGCACTTGCTGAACACAGACATTCATCTTTCTAGGCGAACTGCGGCTCTGCGTGCTGGCGGGACAGCTGGCTGTGCTCGGGAGCGTGCTGCGATCGCCCCAGCCGACCTCCGCCGCCGCTACCACCAGCACCGCAGTCCATCACGCGTCATCCAGTGTGAAAAGCAAGACCAAACACACCCAGGAACGGTCGACTGGCGCCAATCACACGCCTTCGTCGAGCACCGCAGCTCCACGAGGACCAATCTCGCTCCGATGGCATCCGTTGCATTCAACGCTGGCAGCGAGTCTCACCACTTGTACCGCTCTCAATCCAACGGAAAACGAGCCAACGACCACGCACAATGCATTCGCCAAGAGCTCGCGCGCTCGTCGGATGAGCACTAGCGAGCCAATGGACGTAAACGGCACACCGCTTCAATCCGACGACGAGCACGATGAATTTGCCAGGTGGCAGGAGCGTGTTGCGACCGCCATTCCATCTATAGCTACGACAGACACGGTGCTGCTTGTGCAAGCGTACATTTCGGCTGCTCGTCGCGTGACGACTGCGCTTGGCCAGGCGTACACAGTGTTTGGATCCCAGGTACGGATTGTGTTCTGCCCTTTGGCGAAGACTTGACTTGGGTGATGTGATAATGATTACTGACACGATGTCATGCAGCGTCAATTCCCGTCCGATTTGAGTTTCTCACTGCACATCGAGTCTGCTTTTGGAGTAAGATTTTACAAGAGCGTCTTTCTTGGTTTTTGCTTGTGGTGTCGTCGGGTCAGTTCTGCGACTAACCTTTGTCTGACAGCTCCGTTTGGATCACCGGATACCCTTGTTCAGTGTTCCGCCGTCATGGTCCCAATTGGCGGACGGACTCGTTGCGCACAGATATTCTCGACCTGGTAACGCCTTTCAAGGGAAAGTCTTGAAAACATCTTTAAGATGTGCCTCACTCTATGATTGCTTTGTGTACAACATTCGACACCCTCACAGATCCACCTGTTATTCTTGCATGCGGTGGCAAAGATGTCGGCAAATCGACGCTGTGCCGATTCTTAGTGAACGTATTGCTCGACCAGTAAGATTTCGACTGCAGTTGAGTTGCTTGTTGTGCATCAAGGTACTAAATCATCTGCTCCTACTGTAGCTACCCAGCGGTGGCGTATATCGAGACCGATCCTGGCCAATGCGAGTTCACACCTAGCGGCTTTGTGGCCCTCAATATTGTGACAGAGCCTTGTTTTGGTACGGCTGCGTTTCACTCATTCCAGTTCTCCCCAACGTTTCCACATGCTCATCTCGTTTATCTTTTGCGTTTCGCAGGTCCATCCTTCACGCACTTGCAGCAACCAGACCTGTACGTCTCGTTTTCTTGCTTGCGCAACTCGCATTGATTTCAGCATTGTTTACGCTTGCTCATTTGCTGTCATTGGCCGCAGCGCGTTTTGCATTGGAGAGTCGTCGGCGAAATCCGACCCAGAGGCCTACCTTGAAGCCGTTCTGGCATTACTCGAGCAATACCAAGAGCTCGCAGCTACACAACCCCAGCTTCCTCTAATTATCAATACGCATGGATGGGTCAAAGGTCAGTGTGTCCGCGAACACACTCTTTCGCGATGACAACTTACTTACCGTCCGTTCGGTTCCCCCCCCCTTTTTTTTTGTTTGCTCTCATTCTCTTGCAACAGGTCTTGGACTCGATCTCATTCTCGATGTCCTCTGCTTTAGCCGTCCATCCCACATTGCACAGTTCTTTACCAACATGCCCGCGAAAAACTTGCCCATTCTGGACACTGACATTCTCCAGGCACCCGTCTCACGCATTCTCTCGAACGCTGGCGGCGTCGCGTTTCCTCCCATGCACGAGGCACCGGCGATTCACCAAATGCTCAGGACCCCTTGGTCGGCCGAATCCACCTCGGGCATTCCTGTCCATCAGCGCGTGACGTTGCCGCCGCCTCTCGGAGCAAACCAGCTCCGCAATCTTCAATTTTCCATCTACTTCCTGACACTGCAAGACTCGGGCGTTGTTGACGGCAATTTCGAGGAGAGTTCCGTCGCAGAGTCGCTCTTGCATCTCGTCCCGTACGCGGTTCCGTGGTCTGCAGTCCAACTGCGTGTCATGCACGCAGAGGTTCCGCCCAGCCAAGTTCTGTTTGCGTTCAATGTCAGCGTGGTAGGCTTGCTCAAGCATGACGACAGTGCCCTCGCCTTTGATCTCGGCGAGTTTAGCGCGACCTCGCCCCAAATTCTTGCCTCCACTCCACAAAGCCCCTGCATTGGATTGGGTACGCTATCGAGTGTGCTTTTTTGTTGCCAGGGGGAGTTTGCAGTTTGCGGTCGAGATACTGATTTCCCAACGTTTGTTGTCACACAGGAATTGTTCGTGGCATCGACCCAGTCAATCAGCTCTTTTACATTTCAACCCCCGTCCCACTAGCGTTGCTTGGGCATGTTGGTATTCTGACGCGAACGAGTCTTGAGCTTCCAACGACGTTGTTGCTGAAGGTACGTTTTCCAGGTGAATTTTGCTCCTCGAATGACTGCATCTAATCTCCTATCTTCCTGCTTCTGTGACTTAGGAATCACTCGCGGATGCTCCCTACATGACCTTTGCCTTCCCTTCCATTCTGGCCGGTGGAGGTGTTCGGAAAAACCGCAAAAACCTGCAACGGCGCAAGAACGAATAGCCGCTCGCTTGCTCGCTCTGATCATACTGAATGTGTTTTCGTTTTGTTTTGTTGTGGCTTTTGCGTCAAAAAAGCTGCACAAAGAGTACTGTTGCTACACGGTGGTTGGGCTTGTGTTGCGGTCGGTGAATTGATTCTCTCGTGGTTCAAATGCTCCATTCTCACTGTTCATCCAAAAGCACCACACAATTGTTCATTACAATTTCCTCTTTCATTTTGACTCTTTGTTTTGTTTTCTCAGTCGTTTTCCCTGAAATTGTGAGGTAATCAAACACAAGCCAAAACAAAATAAAATACAAAAAACCTCGTTTTGAATGAGATTGCATTGCCGGTTTGCTCCAACAGCGCTTTTTGGTTCGCTTGCGATTGGGGGGACTTTGGGCGGCGTCCGCTCCACGTGTGTCTCCTGTCGTGATGGTGTCGCCATGCGAGTGGTTTTTGTGGCCTGGCCTCGCGATGAGGGAGATGTGGGGCAATGGGGGGAGGCGCAGCACACCCAGCAACTGTTATTGTTTTTTTTTTTGTTTTTTTTTCAAGTTGAAAACGGACAAGCGCGAGTTTTCCCATACTCTACCACTCACTATCCGGACTCGAGCTGGGTATCTTTTCCTTCACCCGCCCCACGAACCTTTCTGTTTCCATCTTTTTTGATTTCGTTCTTTCCGCCTTGTGTTTCTCTCCTGCCGCTGCTCTTCCCCCCCCTCCGCTTCGCCCTTCGTCCCACTTTTCCTTGTCACATTCAATGTGTGTCTCTCTGTTCGTCCCCCTCACAACGTCCTTCTTCTTTTGCTTTCCACGATTCAAAAAACCATCGTTTTCTTTTTTTTTTTATTTTATTTGAAAAAAACTCGTTTTTTTTTTTTTTCCAATATTGATTCCTTTGTTTCCGATCATTTTTTTATTTTTCAAACCTCGCTTCGATTTCGTTGCGATTTCGTTGCGATTTTGTTCGTTGACGACTTCAAAGCAATGAAATCAGAGCGACATCAAAAAAAGCGGTGGTTTGTGTGGAGTGGAGTGGAGTGGAGTGGAATTGGGGGGTTGATCGGGTCGAACAGTCAACCTTCGACTTCGACACCACACAGCAGACCAAAGTAGACATGCTTGAGATGTGGATGGATGGAAGGCGACGGTGATGATGATGATGATGATGTTGCTGCGATTTGTGACTTGGCTGTTGTCTCTCAGTTGCAATGGTCTCGCTCACTCTCTTCACTTCAACTTGTGTTTCGCTCACAGAGGCAGGTCTCGGACACTACCGCTTCGTTCCAGCATTCCTTGTTTTCGTGCATCTCACATTCCCCAAGAGTGTGCGCTACTTTGTAAAAACCCCCCTCCCCTTCCGAGTGTCAAGGCACAACCCCCCACTTGCTTCAAAACGGTTGACGGTTTTCGGCCAAGCTACACACACAACCCAACAAAACAACAAACCCAAAGCAACCATGTCGCTGAGCCACCTCATCATCGGCATCAACAACTACCCGGGCGACGCCGAACTCAAGTTTGCAAAGCAGGACGCGCAGGACGTTGACGCACTGCTCAACGCGATCGGCAGCACGGGCTCGCTGCTGCTGGACGCCACACGCGACGACATTACCGGCGCAATAGACGTGTTCATCCAAGCGCTCTCGTCAACAGGAAACCAGGGCATTTTCGCCTTCTTTGGCCACAGCGTCCAGCAACTAGGCGAAAACTACCTGCTGCCTGCAGGCGCTTCCTCCTTCCCCGAGGATGCAGACGATCTTGCCAATGTTTCCATTCCACTCGACTCGGTCGTCGGCATGATGGGCGGCGCGGGCAACCCGTTCAACCTGGTCATTCTCTCGGCCGCTGCCGAGAATGGCGTCAGCCTCGTCAGCCAGTGGGCCACTCCGCCCGCGAAAGGCCTTGCGAAGGTGACTCCCGCCCTTTCCATGCTTGTTGCCCAGGCATCCGCACCAAACACATACTACAAGGAGACCAGCAACGACAGCCGGAATTCGCTCTACGTGTCCTCGCTCTTGCGGTTTTTGGTGACGCCTGGTCGCACGCTCGCCTCCCTCTGCGGCGGCATCTCGGGCGAGGTCTTCCGTGCTTCCAACATGTCGCAGATTCCACGCCACGAGCACGTCCTCGGCGACACCCAGCTCATCGTGCCCGCTGGCTCGGAGCCGATCGATGTCTCCCAAATTCTGGCCGCTGCCGATGCCGCTCGCTCACGGGTCGAGGAGGATCGCGCCGAAGCCGCTGCCGCCTTTGGCTCCCCTGCCAAATCTTCCACGCCCGTCAGCAATGGCGGCGATGCATCCCCGGCACCCGCACCCGCCTCCCCCGCAGGCGCATCATCGCCTGCTCCCGCCTCACCGGCCGCTGCCTTGCACGCACTCAGCCTCGACGACCATCCGCCGGTCGGCCGTCGTGACAGCGCAAGCCGCCCCGGCAAAATCCAAATCCCCGGCAGCTTCCTCGGCTCCTCTGGCGCAAGCTCGCCAGTCGGCGGCTCCCCGGTTCCCCGACCTGCGTCTGGCGGCGCTGTTGCCGCTGCCCTCTCACAGTTTAGCGGCAGCTCATCTCCCGTCACCAACTTCAAGGCTACACCCGCTGTCACCCCACCGGGACCAAGACCCGTCCGCATTGGCCGTCGTTAACAACATTTTTTTTCAGTTTGTTGTTGTCTTCTTCTGGGAACTGGTCGCACTTTCCTCACCGCCAGCAGCGGTTGTTGGTTTGTGTGCTTCGGGTTGTGATTGCAAACGGGGTTCTCTGTTCTGTTTGCGCCTTTTGTTTGATTTTTGGTGTTTTGCCATGTGTACAATGCCTGATTCCTTTTTTTTTATTTTGTCGCATTTTTGACTGTGTGCTGTTTGTGTGTGCGTCTGTGTGTTTTTTGGTGTGCTTGTATGTCTTGTGCTTTTATCCTCACAATGAAAGGCCTTTTTTTCCACCAAGAGGAGGAACTGACAGCGATACACAACATCAAGCATCGGGGTTTGACAGAGGGCACAGATCGCAGAGATGGTTTGGAAATGCTTCTCGTTTCATGCAAACTCAATCTTGATTCATTGTTTGTGATGGAGAATCAGCGAACGACAACGACAACGACAACGACGACGACCTCGCAGCCTCCCGCTTCACAACGGCCGGCACAGAGCACCCGCGGTTCAATCGCTGAAGCCGCTGCACTCGCACCAGTCGCGTTGAATCCAACCGCGAGGAGCGACTTGTCGAGCGTGATTCAGATTCAACGCGAAACAGCGATCGCGCCGCCTCAACCAGCGCAGTCCGCCCTGCATCCATCGCACGCCACTGCCGCTCATCCCATCGCACAAGCAGTCACTATCGAGCGATCTGGCGCAGTGAGCGCGGACGAAGGTGGCGCACACGAGTCGCAGATCAGATCAACGCCAGTTGCCGGTCGAGTTTTGGCGCCCAATCGGCTGCTCCACCAGGACCGAGCTCTCGGCGCCGCTCCAGCGCCGCTGCTTCCGTCTCAAGCGCTGGCGTCGTCAGGCGAAGCGCACCAGTCGCGGGCAGCCCAGCCTGGCGCATGGTGCGCGCATGTGCCGCAGACGACCGTGTCAACGCTGCGCGCGGCAACGAGCAACTTTGCTCCCTCGACAGTGCTGGGCCGCGGTGCGTTCGGCACAGTCCACTCGGGCGTGCTCCATGGAACGCGTGTCGCCATCAAGAGGCTCGATTCGCGGATGGCGCATCGCACGGCACTCGATCTCGCGTCGACAGAGATCCAAGCGCTGTCTCGGTACCGCCATCCAGCGGTCGTGGCGCTCCTGGCGTACGCCGTCGACGAGAACGACGTGCTCCTTGTGCTGGACTATGCGGCTCACGGCACTCTACGTCTGTGTCTGGACGTCAGGCCTGCAGACCTCGACTGGGCGCGTCGTCTGTCGATTTCCCTCGATATCGCATCCGCCTTGGTCTTTCTGCAGCGCCTCGTTCCGCACATGCCATTGATGCACCTGGACGTCAAATCGGACAACGTGCTGCTGGACGCAGCGCACTCGGCCAAGCTCGCCGACTTTGGGCTTTCGCGAACCATCCCCATGCGCGACGCGCGTTTGGGCGACAACGAGCATTGCATTGTTCGCGCCGGCAAAACGCTGGGCACCCAGTACTACCTGTGCCCGCAGCTCGCAGCCACCGGCCATCTCTCGCGTAAGACGGACGTCCATGGCTTTGGGATGGTTCTTGCAGAGCTTTGTACCGGGGAACACGCGCGCGTCCTTGGTTCGCGCTTGCAAAGTGCCAGCTCACGTTGGGAGCCCGATCGCCATCTGACTCGTTCCCCTGCCGCTCTCAACAGCGTCAATCTCGTGTGGACCTTGGCGCAAAAGTGCACCCTGCCTGTCGCTGCTGCCCGCCCGAGCTTTGATGCGTGTTTTCGGCAACTCCAGGACGCGTCCGCAACCTCGGACGAACATTCCAACTCGTCCGCCAACCACCGCCAGTGCACCGTTTGTCGAGATGCCGAGCCCACCGCCATGCTGCTTCCTTGCCGTCACGCATGTGTCTGCGAGACGTGCGCCCTGTCGCTGCTCGAGCGCACCCAGGCCGCTGCATGTCCAATCTGTCGGCAACGCATTCAGCAGTTTGAGCTGGGCGAGTTTCTGCAAACGTTTGTCTGAAAACGGGTGCCCCAAAGATGCCTTGTATTGTTCGTTGAGCAATGTTGTGCGTTCGGTGCTGCGAGGCTTTTTGATGGTTGTGCGATTCATGGTGGTGGTGCATGCATGAATTTTTGCGTTCGCTCCAATGAATCAGAATTCCGATCGGTCTCCAACACTTCCGGTTTTCTCGTGCGTTTTTGCGGAGGCGTGATGGGGAGGGGGGTTTGACGGCAAAAGGTGAGAGAATGTTTTTTTAGTGGTGTCGTCTTTGATCGTCGATGACGGACGTAAGTAGCGGTTTGTTCGGAAACCTCAATGTCCACTGTCTTGGATGACAAGTGGATGGCCGGGAGGCGCACACACTTCGAGACGCTGTTTACATCTGCGGTCTCTTGGTCAATTTTAAAAATAGCCAAGTGTCTCTGGTCGGACGCTCTTTTTTCTTGCCGATTGCTTTCCAGATCTATCGGCTGAGGGGCGGGACGAGACTGTAATTTTCGGTGAGATTTTTTCGTTTTTGCGTCGCAGTGTTTTCACACGTCTGGCCGTTGAGCCCTGAGCGTCGGGTTGCCTCGGCTTTTTCCGACAGCACGCCACCGCCAAGCCTTTCGGTTTGATTTCATTTTAGGGGGGGTGATAGAAGACTGGATTCAGCAGATTTCGCGGTCTTTGCCAACCTCAAAACACCAATCCACAACAAAACCAATGAGTGATTCGACGAGATTATTTTGGCAGACCCGATGCTTTTCGCGCTGCGAGTCGCAATCTGTCCCTGCCTGCCCACTCCCTCCTCCTCTGCGACACACACACTCTCGCTCTTCAACTGTCATTTTGGCTGGGGACGCTATGAACAAGTCCGATGTAAAAGCGTTGGCCAAAATTGGGTTGATCTCATTCTTTTCTTTTTCGTTTTTTCTTGTCTTTTTGTCTTAATCAGCAGGTATTGGCTTTTTTGACAGCTCCTGTCACTTTGATCAATGCGCGGTTTGTCGCTCCGTCTGCCCCTCCAGCCTCAGCCAGCGTGGATCTGGAGCGTGCTATGGCCGGGGAACACACTGCATCAGGGGTTGAGGCTGCTGGGCGACGCAGCGGAGCGCAAGCAGCGAGCAAAAGAAGAGCAAAAAAGAAAAGAAAAGAAAAAAAAAGTCATGGCTCCACGCTCGAAAGGCACACCGAATGAGTCTGCATTTTCAACCTGTTTGTCGTTTTGCACCTTGCCCGCCGCGGATCGCCCGTCATCCGCGTGCTGTGCAGGGTGCAGGTTTTGCTGGAAAGGACTCTGGAGCATCGGAAGAAGAATGCATCGAACACCGCATCATCCCTTTAAAAAAAAAAAAAAAAAAAAAAAAAAAGATTACAGCTGGGTTTTTGGTGGGAAGGTTTCTTAGTGGTTTGTAGCGGCAAGAAGACTTTAACGCATTCTTTTCCGTTACTGAATTTCAAACAAAAAACAGCCAGCAAAAAAAAAAAAAAAAAAAAAACCTTCACGCCCTACCTCTCTGCGGTTCTTTTCGCGCCCTTGACGATGCTTTTTGTGGTCGCAGAGGTGATCTCATCAACGACGTGCAGCCGGGCAGTGCAGCAACGAGGGGTTTGCGTGGTGGATGAAGACAAGTGGCTGTGTTTTCCATGAAGCCGGTGCTCCCTGTCAAAGTGATCAAGCCATAGGCAACACCACCACCGCGACGAGCACATGAAACCCGAGCGCGAAAAAAAGCGAAAAAAAATGAAATTCAAAAAAAGAAGAAAAAAAAAAAGGCGCCTTTTGAACCGCGAACCTGTCAAAAAATCCTGCATCCCAGAAAAACTTCTCTCTCCAACGCTCCTTTTTTCGACTCGTCGCCCCCTTCGTTGCAAACTGCCTGACGCGCATCTCCAAAGCACAAACACTCGCCGAGACGTGCACTTCGGGGAGGGGGAGGTTGCTCGTTTCAAAAATGCAATAAAAGAAACGGTCGATAAATACAAAAAAACAAAAAGGAAAAAAAAAAAAAGAAAGAAAGGCATTTTCTATTGAACCTGTCAAACCCATTTATGGAGAGGGGTTTTCAACCTTTTTTTTTTTTTTCAAAAAACCGTCCAAAACACCTTCGATATTGATCGATTCGTTGCTTTTCGTTTTGGGGGTTTGGGGTTTTGGGGTTTTGGGGTTTTGTCTGACCATGCTAAAAATCTCAGTGACTCACCCATGTTCTCTGCTTTTGCCGAATTGCTTGGTTTCTTCACCACAGGTCGCGCCCCGCTGTCCTGCTTCCTCACCTTTTTCCGAGCCCCTTCCTTCTTCTTTCCCCTAAATTTTCTCTTTCTACTCGCCTGCACAATGCGGCTCTCTGCTCGAGTGTTTGCTGCAGTCGCGCTCGTCGCTGCCTGCGCAACGTTTGCGCTGGTGGACGCGTCTGCGAGTGCCTCCCAGCAGCGTGGCGGTGCTGGATTTATCGCCAAGCCTGCTGGCGGCCGCCCCGTCGAAGGCGCCACCATTGAGGACGTTGAGATTGACGCTGGCTACCGCTTTGAGCTCTCCCTGAGCTCGCACCCGCTCGGCAGCCACGGCTCGTCCGGCGCGGCGCTCGTCTACTCTGCCCAGCGCCCTGGTGGCCTGGGCCTGCCCAACTGGCTTGCCTTTGATGTTGCGACCATGACCTTTTTCGGTCTGCCCCTCGAGCAGCACATTGGCGACTACTTTATCCAGCTGCTCGCTGTCGACCCGGTGTCTGGCGAGGAGCAGAGCGAGTTTTTCCTCATCCGCGTCCACCCCGACGAGGCCCTCAACCAGCCGCCCTTCTTTATCTTTGAGGTTGCCATGTCGTCGAGCGTCGGCGCCTTTGCCGCCATGCCCAGCACTGTCCAGCTTGTCCAGCTCATCGACGAGCTTGCCGACCGCCTGTCGATGCATGCCTCCTTTATCTATGTCGACAACCTCGATCTGAGCGACGATGGCATTCTCACCGTCTCGTGGCACTTCCGCTCGGGCGCGCTCGTCTCCACCGCCGAGAACGCCGACGCCATCTCCACCCTGACCCAGCTCGGCGAGCAGCTCGAGCTTGTCGACGACGACAGCCTGTTGGCCAGCATGGCGTCGATTGAGGTTTCGCCCCTCTACTTTTTCGACCTGTTTGTCACCAACGCTGGTGCCCAGCTTGTCAAGACGCTCATTCCCCTGAGCGAGGATGCCACCAAGACCACGCACCGCCGCGAGGTTGCCGACAGCCAGCCCGCCTCTGGTCGCTACCAAGGTTTTGCCCTGCCCCCTGCCGACCGTCTGCTGCAAGGCCGTGTCTTCCGCCGCGCGCTCGGCACTGCGACGCCCACCCCGACTCCCACCGCCAGTGCCACTGCTACCGCCACCATGTCTCCCTCGGCCTCCGCTTCGTCGATGGCTCCGACTCCGACTCCCACCGCGTCCAACACGCCCGCGGTCTCCAGCACCTCGCTCCCGACCGCCACTTTCACTCCCTCTAGCGCCGCTAGCGTTTCCGCGACTCCCACCCCGTCCAGCACTTTTGCGCCCTCGGTTTCCAGCAC
Organism: Capsaspora owczarzaki ATCC 30864; assembly: GCF_000151315.2. NCBI lineage: Eukaryota > Filasterea > Ministeriida > Capsasporidae > Capsaspora > Capsaspora owczarzaki. Next base: position 1,198,610 of record NW_011887302.1, on the reverse strand, counting down.
TCCCGTTCCCTCCAGCACGGTCGCTCCCTCGGTCTCGAGCACCCCTGTTCCCTCCATCACCGTGTCGGTCACCCCGGCGTCTGTCACCGAGACTGTTACCCCTTCCATCACCGAGTCTGCATCCGTCACTCCCACGAGCACCCCTGTGCCCTCTGTCACTGTCTCTGTGACTCCTGTTTCCGTCACTGAGACTGTTACTCCTTCCGTCACTGAGACTGTCACTCCTTCCATCACCGAGTCGGCATCCGTCACCCCCACGAGCACGCCTGTTCCTTCCGTCACCGTCTCGGTCACTCCCGCTTCCGCCACCGAGACTGTTACTCCCTCCGTCACTGAGACTGTCACTCCTTCCATCACCGAGTCGGCATCCGTCACCCCCACGAGCACCCCTGTTCCTTCCGTCACCGTCTCGGTCACTCCCGCTTCCGCCACCGAGACTGTCACTCCTTCGGTCACCGAGCCAGCTCCTTCTGTGACTCCCTCGGCTTCCGGCACCCCTGTTCCTTCCGTGACTCCCTCGGTGTCTGGCACTCCCGTTCCCTCTGTTACTGTTTCGGTCACCCCCGTTTCTGTCACTGAAACTGCCACTCCCTCGATCCCCGAGTCTGCTTCCATCACCCCTGTCTCGGTCTCTGGCACTCCGGTTCCTTCTGTGACCCCCTCGGTGTCTGGCACTCCTGTTCCCTCTGTGACTGTCTCGGTCACTCCTGTTTCCGTTACTGAAACTGCCACTCCCTCAGTCACCGAGCCCGTTCCTTCCGTCACCCCCGTCTCGGTTTCTGGCACCCCTGTTCCCTCTGTCACCCCCGTCTCGGTTTCTGGCACCCCTGTTCCCTCTGTCACTCCCTCGGTCTCGGGCACCCCGGTTCCTTCCATCACTCCCTCGGTTTCGGGCACCCCAGTTCCCTCTGTCACGGTCTCGGTCACCCCCGTTTCCGTCTCGGGCACCCCCGTTCCCTCAGTCACTGCGTCGGTCTCGGGCACCCCTGTTCCTTCCGTTACCGCGTCGATCTCGGGCACCCCTATTCCTTCCGTTACCGCATCGATCTCGGGCACCCCCGTTCCTTCGGTTACTGCATCAGTCTCTGGCACGCCAGTTCCCTCCGCCACTGTCTCGGTCTCGGGCACCCCTGTGCCATCCGCATCGGCCACTGCCACTGCTACCGCCACCGCTACTGTCTCGATCTCGGGCACTCCAGTTCCCTCTGCATCCGTTTCGGGCACGCCCGTTCCCTCTGCATCGGCCACTGCCACGGGCACTCCTGTCCCATCCGCCTCGGTCTCTGGCACGCCAATTCCTTCTGCCACCGTCTCGGTCTCTGGCACGCCCGCTCCCTCTGCCTCTGCCACGGCTTCGGGCACTCCTGTTCCTTCGGTCTCGGTTTCGGGCACGCCTGTTCCTTCCGCCACTGTCTCCGTTTCGGGCACCCCCGTTCCTTCCGCATCCATCTCTGGCACTCCCGTCCCGTCTGCCACCATCTCGGTGTCGGGCACCCCCGTGCCTTCCGCGTCGGTCTCTGGCACGGCCACTGCCACGGCCACTGCCACCGCCACATTCACTCCTTCGATGCCCACGGCCTCCTTCACTGACTCTGGCGTGCCCACTCCGTCCGTCCCGACCGCAAGCGTTACCGTCCCTGTCACTGACACTGTCTTGCCCCCGTCTGTTACCACTGAAGGCACCGTTGAGCCGTCTGGCACTTCCGAGCCCTCCGTCACTGGCACTTCCGAGCCCTCAGTCACTGGCACTTCCGATCCCGAGCCCCCGGTCGATTCTACCTCGGCCACCGTCGAGTCTTCCTCGGCCACTGTTGAGCCAACTGGTACTGTCGAGCCCTCGGTCACCGTCGACTCGACTGGTACCGTCGAACCAACCGGCACAGTCGAGCCAACTGGCACTGTCTCTGTCACCGATGTCACGGCTACTCCCACCTCGACCGTCGCACCGACCCCTCCGATCAACTGCGCGGACGCGACCGCCCCCGTGCTCAACAGCTCCATCTCGAGCTTCTCGGTCACTGTGGGCTCTGGTACCGTCCAGGTCTTTGTGCCGCAGCCATTCATTGACAACGACGTTGGCGACGTGCTGACCTACACGCTGCTCACCTCCACTGGTGCAAACACACTGCCCAACTGGCTGATGTGGACTTCGATCGACGATCCCTCTGGCACGTACATTGGCTACTTTAGCGTGATTGCCACGACCGCCGAGGCGCAGTCTGACTCGCCTGCCGTCTTTATGCTGCGCGCCACCGACTCTTGCGGCAACTCTGCTGTTGGCTCGTTCGCCATTACGCTTGTGCCCGACCTGTCCACGCCCAACGTGGTCTACCAGCTCGAGCTCGACACGCCGTGCACGGACTTTAGCGCTGCCCGTCGTGGCTCGGTTGAAGCCAACCTGCTCACCTTCCTCGGCCTGACCAGCGGCACCTTCAACCCCCGCGGATATGCCTGCGGTTCCACCATTGTCAACTTTACGCTCAACGGCCACGACAACTCGCCCGCCGCGCAGCCGTTCATCACCCAGCTCACTGACGCGTTCAACGGCGGCACGCTCGGCATTGTGGTTGGCTACCCCGTCCTCAACTTTATCGTGTTCAACAATGGCGCCCTGCCTTCGTCGTCGCCCACTGGTGGGTTTGACAACAACATTAACACGTCGTCGAACGACTTCAACACGACCATCCTGCCCGGCATCATCCTTGCCATCCTCTTCTTCCTGCTCGTTCTCTGCGTCGCCATGTACGTTTACCGCCGCCGCCAGCAGGCTCACCGCTACGGCCCCTTCAACCCGTTCGCTGCCCGTCCCCCAGTTATCCTCGAGGGCGACAAGCACGAGCGCAACCTCACTGGTAACTCTGTGGACCAATACTTGCCTGCCGACGTTAAGGAGCAACAGGCCAAGCAACGGCAACAGCAAGAGCAGCTTCGTACTGCTCGCGACAATGGCACGTTGACGCAGGCGCCATCCGGCCCGTCTGCCACCACCGCTGCTCCCGCTCGCACGCTTCCCGCGTACCAGCACCCACCAGCGTTCAACGCGGCTACTTCTGCTGCTGCCCCTGTTCCAGCAACAGCCAGCACCAAGACGTTGCCAGCATACCAGCCCCCACCGCCGTTCGAGTCGGTCAAGCACCAGTCGTCAGCAGCGGTCGAGTCGGAAAAGTCTGGCAGCAACTCCAACCTGCCAGCCTACCGACCCCCTCCGCCGTACGTCGGGCTACCAGCGTATCAAAAAGAGTTGCTAATTGACTAAGGGCATGGGGGTTTGCCATGTTTCTCTCGCTGGCTTGACTCTCCATTTTTAAATGTCTATGTCGTCGTCCTTGTGTTTGTAGCATTTTCTTGAGCGTGTTTGTGGTTTGTGTTTTGTTGTTTTTTTTTTTTTTTTTGTTGGTTCTTGTTTTTGTGACTTTTTTTTCTAAACCAATCTGAAATCACTTTTTTATCCCAGACGAGCAGCATTTTCATTTGATGATTATTCAATTCCATCATTGTCGTTGTCTGAGCACGAGCTACAGTACTGTACTGTACTGGTTTGTGGTTTCTTTGTTTTTCGAGATCGAGGTGCATTTTGGCGACTTTCGTTTGTTTTACTTGCTCTTTTGTTAGTCTTTGTTCATTTCTCAGTCTTGCTTATTTTGATCACACCATCTCAGAACCTTCTTGTGCCAATGAGTTCTGCGATTGGTCCGCTGTCGACGGCCATTCCCAGCGCCGGCTCCCCACCACCTCAACCATCTCAACCACCATCATCATTACCATCATCACCATGGTCATTGAACCCTGGTGTCGGTGCTCCGGCGTCGTTGTCGTCCTCCCAGTCAACCTCGAGCAGCACTCCTGTCGAGCTGCTTGGCTTTATGCACAAGAAGGGCCACGTCCGCCACAACTGGAAGCGACGCTGGTTTACGCTGCGCAACTCTGAGCTGCGGTACTTCAAGTCGAGCCGCCATGAGACTGCCGTGGCCGTCGTTCCCTTGGCAGGCGCGCTCGGCGTCGCCCGCATCCAGCACAGCCGGCCGTTCGTCTTCCGGCTCGTCCTCCAGGGCAACTTTTGCTACCTGTTCCATGCGTACTCGGAGGAGGACATGAACACTTGGATCAATGCGCTTCAAGCTGCCATCCAGGTCGCTTCGGTACAGCATGCACAATTTGCACAATTTGGTTCAAATTGTTGGTGTTTGGTCAAAATTTGGACGTTTGTGTGCGGATCATTGTGCTAAGCGGGGTTTTTGCTTTGTGGATTTTTGCATTGCATGTGTCTACAGAATCAACAGTCCGTGGCGGCGGGAGCATCAGCTACACCGGCGGTGGCTTCACCAACGTCCAAATCGAACGCCGGAGACTCTACCTCGAATCCGTCGATTGTCTCGGAAGACTGCGAGTCATTCATGGAAATCGAAGACACGGACGACGAAGTGTATGATTCCGGAGACGATACTCACTCGTCGGATAGCGGTGAAGACGAGGACATCGAGCCGCTGCCGGGTGATCTTCGTGCCGCTGCTGCTGCTGCTGCTGCGTCAACTACCACCAAGCCTCGGGCTCGCACCGTCATTGGCTCGAGCAGCGTCGATGCTGCTGCTGCGGTCGGCAGTAGTCATGCCGTGTTCGCCGCGCCAGGCTCCTCGCCTTCTTCCTCCGCCCTGTCAAATCGTCCGCGCAGTACTGCCGCCCCGATCGTCTCGTCAGTAGCAGCCTCCTCCACACAGACTTCACGTTCCAGCCCTCTTGGCATATCCAAGCTCAGCGGTAGCTACGGCGCCTTGACCTTCGCTGGTGTTGCTGCTGTTGTGGGCTCTGGCAACAGCCCACTCAAGTGCGGGTTTCTGGTCAAGAAGGTGAGTTTGATTGAATGCGTGTTTGTTGTTTTGTTTTTCTTGGTTTTGCTTGGTTCCGCCATCTCATTTGCGTCTTGTTTCGGATTGAACCTTTTCGTCCCTCGCATTCTGTTGCAGGGTCACATCCGACACAATTGGAAGATGCGATGGTTTGTTTTGCACAACAGTCGGCTCGAGTATTATCAAACACCCACGGTACCAGAACTCGTTTTTGCTGCACCGTTTTTTTTCCATTCTACCTTCCCCTCACTTGACCGACACAACAACTTGCCAAAAACTCATCATTTTGAATTTTGCAGGACACTGAGCCGGTCAATGTCATCCCTCTCGATGGTTGCCGTGTCGATACCCATCCGTACGACAAGCGCAAGCGACGTTACATTTTCTGCCTCACAACGGCCGCGGGGCTCGAGTACCGTTTCCACGCATCCAACCGCGACGAAATGATGGCATGGACGCAAGCGATCGACCGTGCCATCTCCAACTTTGTACGTTTCGCGTTCGCGTTCGCGTTCTCGAAAATGCTGTTTGCTTTGTTGTTGTGTTTTTGCTTTTCGGTTTGTTGTGCTCACCTGTTGCCCATTCCCAGTGGCCCTCGCAACAACAAGCGCGCCCCGCTTCCAAAGCCGAGGAAATTATCATTGCCATGAAAGACCACGAAGCTGGCATCAAACTGAGCGATAAAACGGTCCGACTCAAGACCCATCGAAATTGCTTTTCGGGTGCGTTTGGACGCGTCCTTGTGGGTGTAGGGTTGTCCGTTGTTGTCTAACGAGAGATTCAATTGTGTCTGTGTCTGCGCTGAGAAAACAGGAGCGGATGCTGTCGCGTGGCTGCTGTCTTGGAATTTTGCCGCCAGTCGCGAGCAAGCCACACAAGTCGCTCAAAAGCTGCTGGCCGAGTCGTGGATTAGCAGCACGTCAAGAAAAGTGACTGAATTTGTTGATGGACCTGGTTTGTATCGGTTTGTGGACAAGACTTCGACGTCGACGGATGCGTTGGCCAGTCTGCATCTGGATAGCGACGATGACGACGATTTACCAGCGGATGCTAATCAGCCGCCAACTGAGCAAGCTACGCTGCCTGCGCCCGCACGCCCCATTGTTGTGGCTGCGACTGTGGATGCTGCGAGCATTGACGCTCGCAAAGTAGGCTTTCTTCTCAAAAAGGGCCATCTCCGGCACAACTGGAAGACACGCTGGTTTGTGCTGCACAAGACCAAGCCAATGCTAGAGTACTTTAGCAGTCCAAAGGTGAGAGTGACGTTTGCGGCGCGCACCAAGCTCAAGACTGTTTTTGGGGTTGTTTTTTGCTGAACTGCTTCTTTCCACTGCTTCATTTTTTCTCCTAGGACATCGAACCCATCGGAGCCATTCTACTCTATCGATGTCAAATTGGCGCATGCGAAAGCAAAAAGCGACCATTCGTCTTCCGGCTGGTCTCCCACGAAGGCGTCCCGTACTACCTGCATGCGCCCTCGCAGCTCGACATGGAGCAGTGGATTTCCGCTATCGCCGCTGCGGCTGCAGACGCTACGGCTGCATCCTTGGCTCTGGTCACTAAACGCAGCAATGAGGACTAGAATTGTGTGTTCAACAGAACGGTTAAATTGATGATAACTTTATTTTGTGAAAGTATGGCATATAGAATGTTATAATGATTGTCATGATTTAAACCTGAGCGCCACTCATGTCGGGGGCAGCGGAACGCGATGACGCGGAGGACTCGGCGGGGTTTGGTGGAGTCGAGCATGTTGGCGCAAGGTTTGCGAGAAACGCCCCAATCCCGAATTGTTTTCGTGTCTGGTGCCGCCGGTTTGACTTGTTTGAAGGTGTGTTTTCAAATACTGCTGGAGTCGGGGTGACAGAAGTCGTTGTTGCTGCTGTTGCTGCTGCTGAAATGTCCATTGCTGTCGTTGGCTGCTCGTCGCTTTTCGGATCGCTTTTCGGATCGCTACTGACTGTGGCTGCCGTTATTTTGCCATCAAGTGCCTGGTTGTTGTCGTGAATTGTCGATGGAGTACCATCATCAGAAAATATCAAGTGGCCGGGATGAACGGCGGTGATTGTCACGGTCGGATCGAGGACGGGAAGCTGCAGCACGTCGGCGGCGGGCTTTCGGCGCACCCCAGGGTTTTTGCGTGTAGGATATGCATCCTGCTCGGGTTGTGCATCGACTGCTGCTGTGTGGTTCCGCTTGTTCGCCTTGCCTCGAGATGAAGACACTTTGCTTTGTTTCGAAGTTTGCTGCCAGTTTGCGCTCGATCCACCTGCTGTGTACGTTGCGTTTGACGCTTCAGCAGTCGCAGCATCGGATGATGCACCCCAGGAATACTGCTGGAGTGAGTAGACGTAACTAATCTGGCTTTGTAACTCTGTGACGGTTTGCTCGAGTGTGTCAATCCGCGACAGGGATTGCTGCAGCAAACTAAACAGGTCTCCCAGTGTCCTCTGCGAGATGTTCGATCCAGCTTGATCGCAGCCTGTGGATGCACTCGTCGTTGCAGCAGAGTAGCAGCTTGCTTGAGTTGAGCTCGAGTTTGCGTCCGCCGCTGCGACAACTTTCCCGTCCGACCTTGCACCTTGGCTTGTCCCGCTCTTGCTGGCCTTGGCTTGCTCGCCTTGGTCTGGCTGGCGCTCGGCCGTCGTCGATGTCGAGGGTTGAGCCTTGCTTGCTTGGGCTCGCATTGCCCTGTCGCGTGCGATCGCGCGCTTTCGCTTCTCCTTCAGCTTGGCTCGCTTGGCCGCTTTCATCTCTTGTCGGCGCTTCATGTTCAGTGCAGAATCAGCATCAGTGGCAGTGGCAGCGGCAGCGGCAGTGGCAGCAGCAACATCAGTATCAGCAGGAGCAGGATTGACTGAATCCTCGGAGATTCGCGCGCGCTTGGTCTCACGCGACGGTGGTGCAGCATCATGATCATGATCCCGAGACACGGATGCATCGACTGGTGCATCGGCATCGGCCGCGAGGGTGGAGCTGGGCAGCGCGTCTTCAGCTTGTCGCTTCATCGTTTCAGGACAAGAACAACAGACGAAAAGAGTGAGCATGACTCGTTTCGGACAATGTGTATTGCATAGGACATTTTGACAGAAACACGCAAGCCTCTCAAATCATAAAACACGAGCAGCAGCAGCGGCCGCGGGTGGAGCCGTGTGTGCGCTTCAAGGCTGCTTCCATCCAGGCGAATTCGGGTCGTTGGGTGCATATCCGCCTCCTCCTGGCGTCGATGGCATGCCTGGGCGATTCATGGGTGGCCTATCAAGCAAGCACCGAGAGGAGCAATAAGCGCAGGAATCGGAAGACTTTGGTGAGATGAGGGGTGCTTTTAGGCGCAAACTTACCCATTCCACGGACGGGGCGAGGCCGCAGATGCAGGCTGCCCAGATCCGGGTGGCGGAGGAAAGTTGCGGTCTCCAGGGAAACCTGGCGACTGAGCGGGGCCACCCGGGAATGGCGGCTGTGAGAAGCCCGGTCGATGCGGCGAAGGCTTTGCAGCCGGCTACAAAGAAAAAAAAAAACGGGATTTTTCAGTCAAACCATCAAGCTTAGACACCGTCTACTCCACACAAGACAAGCATAAAACCTGTTGAAACTCACAGGCACATTCAACCGAGGAGGGAAACGGGGATTGTCCCAGTCACGCTCGCGGTCTCGATCGCGATCACGAATGTCGCGATCTCGCGGATCGCGCCCGTTCCGCATATCCCGCGCGTCGCGCATGTCTCTCGCATCGCGCATGTCCCTCGCATCGCGCATGTCGCGGTCTCTGTCTCTGGCATCGCGCATGTCTCGCGGGTCGCGTGTGTCCCTCGGATCGCGCTCCCGCTCGCGGTCCCGAGAGAAGCCACCTTGCGAAAAGCGGCGATCCGGCTCTGGCCGCTTGTTGAGATGATCGCCCTGAGCGAGCGAGCAGTGGATAGTGAGCGATTTTTTGGTGGTCATCATTCACAAAACAAATAAAGCGGCAAAGATGACCATGCTTACCTCGCGATATGGGCCTCCTCGCACGGGTGATGGGCTTCGTGAACGTTTGCGAGGGAAAGGGGCCGACACGGACATTGGACGCCGCGCATCGGTGTGCGGTGGGAATGTCGGATGTTGTGGCGGTTGCGCTGGTGGCTGCTGGTTGTATGGCGAGTAGGATGTGTGCTGCGATGACGCTGGCTGTGACTGCTGTGGAGGGTAGCCGACGCGGCTGTTCATCATCATAGCGTTGTGGTTGTATCCAGGCAGTAGCTGCGGCTTGGAAGGGGATATCTGCGAGTGCATCGGGCCAGGTCCGGTCTGCTGCGACAAGCCGCCGCTCGCTGCACTGCCGGCGGGACCCGCGCCAGGAGTGGATACAAATGTTCGTTGCTGCAGTTGCTGCTGCTGTGCCTCGCGAGACTTTGCTTCTTCGTGGAGCACCTGTATGAAAATTGTTGAGTTTGTGACGAAGAAAAAACCAGACCAAAACGGCTGTTGTGTTTTCGAGTGAACTCTATACCTCCTTGAGCTGGTCGAACAGCAGCTTCTTTTCTTCCTCGCGACGACTGATGAGGGCTTGAATTTCCTGAATGCGCCGTTCTCTGCAGGGTTGGTCGATGAGTGAAACGTGAGTTGAGCGATTTGGCTGTTGATACTGTGGTTTTTGTTCGTTCTTCTCACCTCTCGGCAGCAGACAAAACAACCTTGGCTGCTGGAGCTGCAGCTGCGGTTGATCCTTGAGCACTCGCGGTTGTGGTTGCTGGCGCACCGCTCGCAATCTGCGATGAAACAAATCCGAACAAACCCAAACATCACAAAAGTAGTAGCCGGTGAGCTCAATGGTCATCCCTTGTGAGCTCTTCTAAATGCTTGCCAAGCATGAAGCCGTGTTGACTAATCGTTCTCTGCCATCCTTGCAGTGATGTGATGCGCGATGATGGCAGTCAAAATGCATGGTGAATGAGGAAGCCCAACCTTGCGCGCGCCTGGCGTGATGACCGGCGCAGATGCAGCTGATGATGCTTGAGCAACAGACTGCAAGTGTGACGGGGTCATCGACGGTGGCACTGCAGCAGCAGCGTTGGCTTGAGCCTGAGCTTGAGCCTGAGCTTGAGCCTGAGCTTGAGCCTGTTGCTTGGCGTGCATGTGCTCTGCGAGGTCGCGCAGCCGCTCGTCGGTGAGGTTGGCAGGGCGCTCGCGAGTGAATCTGTAAGGACGGACGATCGACGCCGACGCCGAGTGCGACGGGAACATGAGCGCGAACGCAGCCGCATCGAGCTCGGCAGTCGTCGCCATTTTCTGAGACTCTGAGTAGTGACGAAGACTGAGCAAGAATTGAGCAAGAACTGAGATGGATGTACAATTGAGATTGAGTGAGTGGTGGTTTATTCATTGGAGGCAAGGGGTTTGCTGCTGAGCGCTCAGCATCAGAGTTTGAAGCCCAGTCTGAGCTCGTCTTTTCAGAATGTCTACGACCTGTTGCCCCCCCCCCCTTACCCCATTGAGCAATCGCATGGTTGGGATTGAATCGGAAGCAGTCCCTTCCTTTATTGATCCACTGTCGCTTCGCTTCATTGCAATGTTCAGATTCTCAGCAAAGTCCTCTCTCTCGCTCTCTCGCTCTCTCTCTCCCTCTCGCTCTCTCTCCCTCTCTCTCCCTCTCTCTCTGTCCCTCCTTCATCATCCGATATCTCATTATTGACCCAAAGTTGATCATCCAGCCCAATGCTTTACTTTACGCAAACCCCCCTTTGTCCTCCTTCTTCGTTCATTCTTCATTTTTTATCGTTTCTGAGATTTCAGAGTGTTTGTTTTGTTTTTCGAGTGAGTTTTTTGCAGCACTTTTTTCCCTTTGTCTCACCATTATTCATCGTCATCATCAACCTCATCGTCATGATGATGATCGTCTTGAGCTATCTATCACTGAGTTGGCTGGTCAAAGAAGCAGAACCACAACAAAGCGCGTCACAACAAAAAACCGAAAACACCGTTCAACTGAACTCCCTATGGATTTATAGGGTTGATTTGTTCACTCTTCGTATCGGCTTTCGTATTTTCATCCAAACAAATCGCTTCCGCTCTGCTTCTTCTTTTTGATTGTCGGGGTCACCCCAACCCCCACCCCCACCCCACCCGGCCAGCGCAGCAACTCCCAATCGACAAGGCTTGTCGCTCATTTGTCCCCCCCTTTTGCGACTTGGTGAGCCGCGGGTTGTCGCTGGGTCTTTCACTGCGACCTCCTTCACTCACTCACTCACTCCCCTTACTTCACCCCACTTCCATCACTGCACTCCATCATTTGTGCGCCTTTTGTTGTTGTTGTTGCTTTAATGCGACCGTTCAGATTCGACGGGTTTCGCTCTGCGTCTTTGCCGCGCAAAAAAATCATCAATTGCAATGCAAATCCATACAAAATTCGAATTCTCGCTCAAAATTTTGACACTGTTTTCAGATCAATGACTCACAACTCAACTCGTCTGCATGTGTGTGTATATGTATACGTATATATATGTGGGTCATGACTTGCAATCTTGATTTAGGCACTCTGTCTTGGCTCAGATCAATCCGATCAGCCTTCAATTCTTCCAATTCTGAGATTTTTCAACAAGAACTTCACCGTGGATTCTTTTGGACTGCTGGACTTGTGATTCAACACAAACGGGACTCGACGCCGAGACCAATGCCGAGACAAAGTTCAAGCGCAGAAATGTCGGTTCGGTTACTAATGCTGCTGGTCGCGGCGATCGCAGGTGCTGGATGGGTCGCGGCCGACCCAGTGCCGCTGCTGCCGTTTCAGACAGTGTCGACCTCTCTGGACGCGAGTGCAGAAGCCACTCAAAGTGCCTTGCTCAATCTCACTCTTCCAAACACGGCAGCAGGCGCTGTTGTGACAATCAACGTTCAGTTTACTTATACGTGCGTTTTGGTTTGTTTTTCTTTGTTTACTTTCTTGTTGTGTTGGTATTGCTGCTTTTTTTTTGGTCTTTAGGCTCACCATTCGCTCACCCGAAATCCTCCAAACATTTATCACAACCTTCAAAACCCACAGAACGGGCGGAAGCTCCGGATTCAACGCAACGCTGGACAATCAAGTTGCTTTGGGTGCGTTTGTGACTTTGAATGATACAACGGGCTCTGCTGTGATCAGTTTCCGCCCAGAGACTGGATTCAGGTGAGATTTCTCCCCTTGTGATGCATGTTATTACGTGATGCACACGTTTGTTCTGACATTGCTTTCTTCCATTTTTTGAAATTTGCGTTTGGTTTGCGTTTGGGCAGCGTTTTGCTCAATATTTCGATTTCCGTCGGCACTGCCGACGCTACCATTGCCGCGTCACTCGTGTGCGCTTCTTCCAGCTATGCCCAGGTACGCGCCATAGATGTGCGCCGCTTTTCGCCCATCTTTGGTGTTTGTTCCGCTGTCTGATACCGGCGCCGTTGTTGTGTTTCCAGGTCGGCTCGTTCTCGTGCGCCGCTTGCCCTGCCAATAGTGTCATCGCCACCGTCGCGGCCGTTAGCAGCAGTGCTTGCGTGTGTGATTATGGCTACTACAGGTACCTGCACTTTGGATCCCAACGCTCTATTTTTTTTTCTTCATTCACCTGTTCTGGTGCTTGGCATTGGTAGCTCCACAGGCCGTCCACCTTGCATCGAATGCACCGAGGGCGCCACTTGTGTATGTCGCTTGTTCGTCCCGCTCTAATACGCGACGATCTTTGAGTACTCACTTGCGCCAAATTCACCACAGAACTCGGTTGGTACCATCCAGCCGGTCCCAATCCACGGCTACTACTTTTTGAATGGAAGCTACCCTGGTATTGCCGAGTGCCCCATCAAGGACGCGTGTACTGGCGGCCTTTCGAGTTCCGCGAATTGCGCCCCTGGCTACTCTGGTCGATTTTGCGGCGAGTGCGATGACAACTATTACAAACTCGGGTACGTTGTGGTTATTTTTTGGTGTGATTGCCATTGTTTGTTCCAGTTGAACTTCAATCACTCATTGTTCCTTTTTGTTTCTTTCTTTTTTTTTTGTCTGTTTGTTGCTTGTTTGTCTGTTTTGTTTTGTTGTGTTTCCCTTCGTTAATCTGCCTTGTAGGCACACTTGTGACACTTGCTACGTCGAGCGCGCTGCTCTCGCCATTGGATGCATCATCTTCTTGTTTGCATTCCCAGTCGCGCTGTACCTGTTTGCGTTCATGTTCCTGGAGCTCAACACATTCCCAGTCGTGATTGACTACTTGCAAATCGTGGCGCTCTTTGGCACCTTCACTGTCGCCTGGCCCGAGAAGCTCGTCGACTTCTTCAACAGCATCTCGTTCATTCTTTTCAACTGGCAGCTGGCAGAACCCGAGTGCGGCGTCGACGGCTTCTCGTGGTTTTGGACGTTCGGCTTCACGCTGGCCATGCCCATCGTCATGCTCTTTGACATTCTGTTTTTCATTCTCGTCTTCTCCTTCCTCCGGACTTGCCTGTCCGTCTGTGGCTGCTGCGGCAAGCAGGCCAAAGAAGCCGTCAACAATAGCACCGTGGACGACATCACCGATGCTGCCGACGGCTCAACCATCACCTCCCCTGCCAAGGCGCTGTGCCACTTTTCGACCATGACGGTGACCCGGTTTGCCAACTTTTCCATTTCGGCCTACCTGACCTTCCTCGAAATTGTATACCTGCCAGTGACCTACATGGCCTTCTCGCTGTATGCGTGCACCTCCACTGCTGGAGTTACTTACTTGAATGCCAGCCCGGACATTACCTGCTGGGAGGGTTCGCACAGCAGCGCGCAGCCCGTGGCCATCCTGGCCCTGCTGGTCTACACCCTTGGTATTCCTCTCGTTCAGATGATTGTGCAATGGGTTAAACTCAAGCGCGGAGAGCTTTATGGCGACTTCCACACCATGATTCGAATGTAGGTTGCCGGTTTTTTTTAAATTACATTGCGTAGGAGAGGGTCTCGTTCGATTCTCTTTTGTTTGTGTGGTTCTACCGGTTCACTGATCATTTTTTCCCTTGTTCAGGGGGCCCCTTTATCGCCGCTACGCGGAGAACCGTTGGTGGTGGCCTGCAATCGCCTACTTCCGCCGCGCCGTCATCACGCTCCCGGCGATTTTCTTGATTCACTATCCGACCTACCAAGTGATTGCCACGCTGGTTATCTTGAACGGCTACCTCGTCGCAGAGCTAATCATCCGGCCGTACTCACGGCAGTTGGGCAACCTCAATAACATTCTTTTGATTGTGGTGCAGTACCTCCTGCTGTTCTTCGGCCTTGCATACACCAAATCCGAGCTTGCGACCGATGCCGAGTACATTATCGGCATTGTGCTCGCCCTCGGCGGCCTTGTTCTTGGCCTGCTGTTGACTGCTCTCGAAATTACGTGGATGTTTACACCGAGCGTTCTTGGTTTGAAAAACAACGAGCCCAAGATGGTAAGCTCGCGACACGAGGCGCTATTGTTGTTGTTGTCATCGTCGTCGTTATTGGTAGTGCCTCTGAAGGCGAGAACAAGCTCATGGCATGTCCTTGCAGTACTTTGTTTCTCTCCCGCCAAAACGAGACATGAAGTTCCTGACGCGCAAGATGGGCTCGACCACTCCTGCGCTTGTTGTCATCGACTACATTAGCCCCCAAAACGGCCATCTCACTGTCGCCAAGGGTGACCGCGTTGTGGTTGTTGACAGGGACGATGGCGCCGACATGTGGACGGTCGAGTTTAATAACCGACGAGGGCTGGTGAGTTTGCCAAAAAGAACGAAAAAACCTCCTGTTTTTGTTGAGTTGGAACTTGCTCACTCATGGTGCATCACAAATTGCTGCCTGTCGACACACACACACACACACACACACACACACACACACACACACACACACACACACACACACACACACACACACACACACACACACACACACACACACACACACACACACTCGCACACACACACGCAGGTTCCTTCTGCTAATCTCGAGATTGTGTCTCAATAGTGAGCTTGGTACGCCTTCGTTTCGTGTTTCCGCTTTTGATGTTGAATACAATTTACTTGTGGTATGTTTTACAACCAAGGGTAGAGGTTGAGAAAAAATTCAAACTCTGCTGACGACGGAATCAGAGATATGGAACAAAACTGGAACTTGAAACCCCCTCCCTAACGCCAGGTATCCGGCTTCACCAATTTCGTTACTCGTCGCACTAGCTGTTTATATGTCGAGCAAACGCACTGCAAGTCAGCTTGTAGACACACACACGCATGCTCCATCAGCGAGATTATGGGAACATACCGGACTCTCCGCCGTGGTGTGTTGAGTTGCTGTAGCGCCTCAAATACACTGCCGCTCATATAATTGGATCCCACCCTGTGAATCATGTAGTGAGAAAAACAACGGAGCTTGCATGATTACCGGTGCGACACAAAGCAGCAAAAAGCCGGAAGGACATACTCAAGAGTCGTCAATGTCGCAATTTGTTTCAGACCCTCCACCAGCGCCATAGCTCCCCGATCGCCAATCCAACACTCGTGCAGGCTGCTCAAAGTGTGAGTATCATCAGCGCAGCGCAACAAGGCAAGGGCAGAAATAGCCATGTCGTACTTTAGCGTGGTCAGTGTCGTGTTTACCCGGAGTGCCTTGGAAATCGCTTCCGCTCCTGCATCTCCGAGCAGAGTGGAACTCAGACTAGAATCACGTCGTGAATGAACAAACCCCGACATGGTCGAGCAGCGATTAGTTGACGACGCCCAGAACGACAACAATCACCAAGCCAGCGCGATGGAAAGACAACATACTTGAGTATAGTGAGCTTGGTGTTCTGCATCAGCGCTTCTGCAATCGCTTGGGCTCCAATCGGGCCAATCGGATTGGAATTCAACCTGTTGTCACACGGTGAGCACTGATGTGCTCCCACCAAACGGAATCCGATCGACCACGGACGCCACGGATGCCACCCCGCCACCCCACCACCCCTCCTCCCCCAGAACATAGAACATCAGCGCGAGAGAAACAAACTTAAGCTCGGTCATCCAAGAGTTCTGCTTCAGTGATGTTGCAAGCACTTGCGCTCCAAAGTCGTCAAGGCCAAAGCGAATCCTAAACAGTGTCGTGAACAACAATCAATGTGAGTTGCAATGAAAGTCACAACACCAACGAGCACGAGAACCTACTCAAGCTTGCTTGGCTTGGTCAAACTCAGAACCTCTTGAATCACTTGCACTCCAGCAGAGTCAACAATAGTCTCACGCAAGCTGTCCGCAAAATTGAGTAACTCCATCGAAAACAGTGTCATGTGCGTCGTTGGCATAGAAGGGGAACGACCGGAGAAGAGGGAAGGAACATACTAAAGCCTGGAAACCCGCGACAGGGCATGACCGATGGCGGGCAATCCAATATCACGCACCTGCGACAGCAGACTGTGACCACACGGTGACAAGTTGCGTGAGCGACCACCTTTGGCCACTTCACAGTTAATGTCAGCTGCAGGACAACATACCGCTCTGTGGTCAATGGTTCTGACATTTCACGCTCGAATTCAGGGTCGTAGCCGTTCAAGTCACGCAATCTGGAATCACGCCGTGAGTAATCGCATCAGAAAAAATCATGTTATGCGCACAAATGAGACATCGATCAACACGAGAGAGTGGAACCTACTCGAGCGTGGTCAGCGCAGTGTTCTGTTTGAGTGCGGCTGCAATTGTTTGCACTCCTGAGCCAACAAAGCTAGCCGACACCCTGTGATGCCATTACGGTGAAGAAAACCAACAATCAATATCAATCAAACAAACCATGAATCATCAATTAGCACTTGCTATCACTTTCGGAGCATCAAACGACACACAATGAAAGGTGACCGTACTCGAGGGTGGTGAGCTTGGTGTTTTGCTTCAGCACAGTGGCAATCGCGTGCGCTCCAATCTCGCCAAGCAGGCTTCCTCCCAGCCTAAACCCAACCAAAGAGTTAGCTTCAGGTGAATCAAGCATCGAGACAAAGCGGCATGAAAGTTGGTACATACTTGAGCGAGGTCAGATTCGTGTTCTGCACAAGGCCGGGTGCAATTGCCTGCACTTCAGCATCATAAATGGATTCGCCCTCCAGCCTGCTCCCGCATAACAAGTAAGGCACCGGGATGAAGCATGACGAACATGACACCAATCACCGCGGAAGATCGAACATACTCAAGCGTGGTTAGCGCAGTGTTCACTTTGAGCGCCTCGGCAATAGGTTTCACACCAGCAGTGCCAATGTTATTGTTATTCAGACTGCAACCACGTGCTAAGTAAGAATACCACCAAGCAGGTCACCCCGCCTTCAGGTTTCACATCAATCAGCAAGTAAGGAACGTACCGCAGCGTAGTCAGAGTTCTATTCTGCTTCAGGGCATCGGCAATCGCCTGCGCTCCAACAGCGCCGATAGGGTTAAAGTCAATAAAACCACGATCATTGGAAGATAAACTGATTGAGCAATGCGGTGAGCAATAGAACGATCAAGGAGCAGCGAGTGTTTGGGAGTGACAGAAAGGTGTTCGAAACCCTTACTCGAGTGTCGTCAGCGCCGTGTTCTGCTTGAGAGCTTCGGCAATCTCGTGCACTTTAAAACGAAGTTGACTGCAACTCAGACTGTTGGCTGATCGTGAGTAAATGCAGCAACAACCAGTTCCACAACAACAGGAGCATAGAACGTACTCGAGAGTGGTCAAACTGGTGTTTGCCTTCAGCATTTCGGCAATGATGCTGGCACCAGCATCGTCAATCGGGTTCATTGAAAGACTGTTTTCAAGTGGTAAGAAAATGAATCACCAGAATATAGCTTCGCTCTCTTCCAGACAATAATAGCCAACAACATCGCTCCCAAACGTACTTGAGCGTGGTCAACGTGTTGTTCTGCACGAGTGCTCCACCGATCGCTTGGAGTCCAGCAGTGCCAATCCTGCAGTGCTTGAGACTTGACACGTGACACGCAATACAAGCAAAGTTAATCTTTGTGCCTTTGCAGACGAGAAACGGGCCAATGCGGCTGAAAAACATACTGCAGAGTGGTAAGCGTCTTGTTCCGCCGAAGAGCATCCGCAATGGCCTGAGCACCGGCATCACCAAACCAACTGTAATCCAGACTGTGATCAAGCAGTGAGAATTTCAAAGCACCATGATCATTAGCAGTGATGGCGTCGAACCGGCATGACAGATTGCAAACATACTCGAGTGCGGTCAGTGTGGTGTTGCTCTTGAGTGCTGCAGCAATCGCTTGCGCTCCGGCTACTTCCATTGCGTTTCCCATAAGTCTACTCCAAGCGGTGAGCCATCCCATCAAGTGCTTCCATAAAGCACAGCATTCATCAACACAAAGCGAGGAGCTCGTACGAGAGTGTCGTGAGAGAAGTGTTTCGCGCGAGCGCTTCTGCAATTGCTTGGAATCCAACGCTGTTCAATCTATTGTCGCCCAGACTATAATCAACGTGTGAGCATGCGGTATTAGGCAGCCGTGATTGCCTCGATTTTCGTTCTCTTCATCTTTCTGCTTTTCGTTTGGGGTAGGGGGATAAAGATAGGAGCAGTCACGTACTCAAGCTCAGTCAGCGTCGTGTTCACTTGGAGCATCCGTGGTATCGCCGCCTGCGCGCCAGAGCCGAGAGTGATATTGTTTTTCAAGCTGCGAGCATTACAGTCAGCGACAGGGCAAATGAAACAGCACTTGCAGTTACAAAGACATGGATTCAGTCAAAATGAGAAGGGAGGATCATACTTGAGGGAGGTCAACGTAGTGTTTTGCTCGAGCGCGTGGACAATCGCTTCAACTCCAGCATCTCCAATCGAACACCAGTACATGCTGTGGCAATTGATGTCAGCGATGGCATAACAACGCAGCAGTGGAACCCAGAGTCACAACATCCATCCGGCAGAACGTACGAAAGCGTGGTCAGCGTCTTGTTGCACACCAGAGCATCAGCGATCGCAAGTCCGCCAGCTTCGCCAATCTCGTTGTTATTCAAACTATTTGAATGAAGTGAGCAACACACATCACTGCGCTTCTCGCATGACCTCAAGCAATGATTCAGCATGAGAATGGCACTGACACAAGCGTAGTCAATGCCGAGTTGGTCTTGAGTGCCTCTCCAATCGCTTGCGCTCCAGCGCTGCCAATGTCGTTGCCGATCAAGCTGGTGACCATGACATGAGAATCAATAATTCAATATTCGATTCAACTTATCAGCGAACAAGCAACTCGCAGCCGAGGAAGAGAGTGGTGGAATCCTTACCGGAGTGCAGTCAAAGTGGTGTTTGATTTCAGCGCTTCTCCAATCGCTTGAGCTCCAAAGTCTCCAATCTTCGTATTATCCAACCTGGCCGCGACATACAAACAGAGTTAGATTGATGTTCGCAATCAACACGGTAGTGGTCAGCATGAGAGGGAAGAAGCATACACGAGCGTGGACAGTGTCGAGTTTTGCTTCAGGACGGCGGCAATCGAGTTTGCCTCGGCAGGGCCGAATTTGCCCGAGTGCACGCTGTTACCACAAAGTGAGCGACGCCATCGAAACAAACCGGAGAGTTTGCAATGGTAAACTCGAATGCAATCAAAATGCGAAGTGGTGCGTACTGGAGCGTGGTCAAAGTGGCGTTCTGGGACAGTGCTTTTGCCATCGATTGCGCTCCATTGGCATCGAGGTAACCCCTGTCGTCACACGGTGAGCCAATTACCTCGCACAAAGCAACACGGGCAAATGGTGCAAAAACAACTTACGAGAGTTCAGTCAGAGTGGTGTTTTGCGTCAGTGCATCGGACATTACTGCGTCAATGTAATTTTGAGTCCTGTTATCATAAAGCAAAGTAGTGAGCGAGTGGGCTTTGTACAGCTGCCATTACCATGGCATCGGCAAATCGATCCAGCTTTACATACCGGAGTGTCGTCAGCGTTTTGTTCTGCGCTAACGCGGCCGCAATCGGCTGCATTTTTGCATCGTCAACCACAAAGGAACCCAAGCTGATACCATACGGTGAGTCAAGGCATCAAACAAACATGGAGTTAGCAGAAGCCGACAAGTACATACTCGAGCGTAGTCAGTGTGGTGTTTTGCAGGAGTGCTTCACCGATCGCTTCCTCCCTGCTGAGCTTCTTGCTGTCCTGGTTGTCGTCGCCGTCGCCAGCAGTGTCGTCCTCGCAGTCCTCGTAGTCGCCGTCGTCAGCATCGTCAGCGTCCGTTTGACGAGCCTTCTTCTTGTTCTTCTTGGCTGTTGAGGTGTTCTCCCCGGCCATTTCAGCAGCCCGACGCTTGCTGCGGATGGTCGTGGGGGCGCCACTACTGGAAGCTGAACTCGTCTTGCCAGTACGCGCAATTGCAACCTGAATGGGTTTGCGAGCACGAAGACTGTAGCTCACAGTCTGAGATCCTTGGTTGGTTGGCGCAGTGGCCTTTTTCTGAGCGGTCTGGCGTTATACGAAAAATCAAACAGTAGGAATCACAAACGAAGCAAACAAGATGTCAGTGACGAGCTAGTGGACTGGCATTACGCCTCACAACTCTTGGGCAGGAGCGGCACCTTGCTGAGCGGCTCTGAGATTGAAGTGGCAGGGACAGGTGCGGCTGCCTTGCTGGTCCTGCCTCGGGGAGCAGCAATAGTAGTAGTAACCACTTGTACTGCTGGTGTAGCAGCAGTGGCAGCAGCAGCAGCATTGGCAGCACGGGCAGCAGCTCGCTTGGGTTTGGGTGGATCGACCTCCATTGGCGCGACCACACAATCGTCCTCCGCTGCGTCGGTGCTACCGAGGCGACTGCTGGTCTTTGGCCTGGTGGCTCTTGTAGCGCGCATGGGAGTAGGAGTGGGAGCAGGAGCAGCCGAGGGTACCGCCTTCTTGACCATTTAGAAAAGACAGTTGAAGGAAAAAAAAAAAAAAAAAAAAGAGACTGAGAGTGACATTTCACTCGTCAACCCATATCTTGTAGCTCAGTGAGTATTGTACTTTGAATGGAGCTGCTCCTCTCCCTCAGGTAGCAGACCATTGCATTCGGCATTCGGCAGGGGCGGTTCTTTGAGAGTTGCAGCGAAGGGCTCATCGAAACCAACACGGGAGCTTGTTGCTGGTCTCTCTTTGCGCTCTGCACTAGTGTCGAATCATGTGTCACAAGTTTGTGGGCATTGTCTCAGTCTGATTTTTCTTGGGTTTGTTTTTTTTCGCAGAGCCTGAGAATGGCTGGAAGACCGCTCAGAGCCGTCGTGCTTGGTTTGTCCACATGGACTGCCTCGGTCTCCACCTCCCGCGCCCCAGCGGCAACAAAAGCATGTCAGCACTCGCTCTTGCTGCTGCCGTCCATCGCAACCTCGCGCTCTGGAGGCCGCAGCTCGGCGGGATTCCCCGTGCGATCGCTCTTGGCGCCAATTTTTCGCGGCTTTTCCAGCGGTTCTGGCGCACCGAGCACTGCGCTCAGCCGCGCACCCCTGCATTCCAACGACTCGCAAGAGTACATCCCCACTGGTCGCTTTGCACCCGACGGGCGACCAATCTACATGCGCCGTGTTCAGCTGCAGATGGCTTCGCCGTCCAGCCAAGACTCGCAGCGTCATCATACTCATGACCATCGTCATCATCAGCGTCAGGCTGATCATGACTACGATGATGCAGATCAACAGGAGCGATTTCGGCGAGCGTACGAGGATCAGGCGCGCAGTCAGCGAGAACCCAACCGATTTGTCAAACCAATCCTATTCACAGCGGTGGTAAGTTCGTCTGGCCTGTGTCTGGTCTGAGATGGATGGAAAATGGGCGTTTCAGAGATGGTCATTCACTCACTTGTGCGTCAACTGCTTTTTTTTTTTTTTTTTTTTTTTTTTTTTTTTTTTTTTTTTTTTTTTTTTTGTGCCGCTTTCAGGTTGCCGTTGGAAGTTTCGCGATCGCTGCGGTGGTTGAGCACGATCGAATTGTTCGCAGGTACAACGAGCCTCCGCTATCGCGCTTTCAGCAATGGCTGAACAAAGCTGCGTTCGACCTTCCGAGCGACCAACCAGCCCCGGTTCTCGAGTCTCTCAGGAATTACATTGAGTGGGTCAATTGTCTGCGCATGTCTGGCGTTTCAATCTGGTTTCTGCAGCAATTCTCACTTTTGCTTGGCGCGTTGCCTGTCAAATCCTCCTGTGACAGTGCTGCACCACCGAGCGTCAAGCTCATGTGGGGCATTGTAGGTCTCAACACTTTGGTATTTGCAGCCTGGCGGATTCCTGCGCTTTTGCCGTTCATGTACAACAACTTTCTATCCCATCCTGGATCTGGCCGAGCGCTCCCCAAGCTGGTACGACGATTGTGAATGCTTTGGTTTTTGTTGTTTGGCCAAGATGCCTGCAGGACGTTGACACGCAGCGTCTTTTGGGTTCTCATTGTTTGTTTTTTGTTTTTGTTTTTTTTTTTGGTTGATTCGCGGCAGCTGAGCGCGTTCAGCCATCGCGACCCTGTGCACTTTGGCATCAACATGTTTGCACTGTATGGTTTCGGACAAGTATCCCAGCAAGATCTAGGATCTGAACAGTTTGTGGCCTTGTTTTTGACCGCTGCAGTTGGATCTTCGTTGGCGAGCCATCTTTACGCGGTATGGTGGCTTTCGTTCGTCATGGCTGCATGCCCACTGCCAACCCCCCCCCCTTCTCCACCTTTCTTGTGTGCACATTCTGACTCGTGGCGCCGCGTTGTTTGGATTCATCCGTGGTCACTCTTTTTGCAGAACGCCGCCCGACGATTTGTGCCCTCTCTTGGAGCGTCTGGTGCGCTGCTAGGCATTGTGGCTTCCGCTGTCGCTGTCCACCCCAATCTCGCCGTGGGCATTCCGTTCGTGCCCGATGTTTACTTCCCGGCGTGGCAAGCGTTCGCGGCCACCTGCACGCTGGATGTTCTTGGCCTGATTTTCCGTTGGCGCATGTTTGATCATGCTGCCCACTTGGGCGGTGCACTCATTGGTGGTTGCTATGCACTCTATTGCCGACCAACCGTCTGGGGCGAGTGGAAGCGTGCATGGCTGCAGCAATATCTCTCGACCAAAGCTCACGTCAAACGCTCGTTAGGATTGAAGTGATGGTGCACAACACAGAACTGTACAATATTGGAACACAATATCATCCATGCACCTCCCTTGTTTCGGGCAAACAGTCAACGACGTGGCGGACATTGATTCCACTTTGACCATACATTCACAACTCGCCGGCAGGTTGACGTTGCGTTTTCGCTTTCGGTGGTGACTTGCTGAGACTTGAGGGTTTGTCGCCAAAGCCAAAGCGTTTTCCTGCATGCTCCACCGTGGATGCAAGCTGGTCCTTGACGGTGTTAAAGGTGGACGTGGTACGATCGACGACCGACGACCAGAGATTCGTACTGAAGTGCACGGAGGGACTCGACGACAGCTGTTCCGTGATGCCGGAGAGCCGCTGCTCTGTGGAGCTGAGCCTGGAGCGGAGTTCCTCCACTGTGTCTGTCATTTGCCGGAGTTGGTCGGAGAGGGCGGCGTTCGTCGCCGTCAAGTCGTAAATCAACCACAATACGAGCCCTGCCAGTATCACCGCAACTATGTATGCCAGGCAGCGACATCCGTTGCATGTGTGGCGTTTGGATGCTCTGCGCGAGCCGTGCTGCTGCGGTTGTTGCAGTTGCGGTTGGGTCTTGAATGGCGAGCGACCCGTTTGATTCACCGATCGGCGGAGTCGTTTGTGAGACTTTGGTTGCATCGTTTGCACCGATGCAGGAGTGGCATCAGTCACAACGGGCTGCTCAGTCTGCGAAGGCGCAGGCGGAGTCTGAGCAACTCGGGCAGCGGCAGCAACCTCAACTGGCGCAGTCACACCGCCACCATTCGCCTGTCCGCCTGTGATGGAAGCAGAAGCAGACGCAGCACCAGAGTCAGTGAACGAGCGGCCGAGTCGCGACCAGGACGAGCTCAAGCTCGAGCTGAGCGACTTTGGCTGGTCGCTGTTGCTGCCGTCGTGGTCGTCGTGGTCATCGTCGCTCGAGTCCGCAGCGGGCAGGAGATACTCGTGGTCGGACACCTCAGAGTCGGCTGTCGACTGGTCGGAGTGGACGAGGTCGGCTGCGCGGTCGAGCAATAGCACTGGCTGTGATGACGACGAGGCACTCGAATCCAATCCACTGCGGCTGTTGCTGAGGCTGCTGAGGCTGCTGCTCCCGGGCGACGTTTCAACGTTGGGAGTGTCGGCAATGAGAGACGACGCGAGGCTGGCACTGGTCCAACTGCCAGTGAGGTCCAACAACGGCGTCTTGGAAGTCGAGGACGATGATGATGATGACAATGACATGGCGGCAAAAACCGAGATTGTTCAAAACAACAACAAAAAACCAAACTTGGTTGTGTGTCACACAACAATCTGAGACAAAGCAAAAATAAGGATTGAACTTCAAAATTATGCACAAATCGAGCGATCCAACAGACAGTAGTCAAACGAACGGGCTGCGGGGTTCTTGGTTAAGGAAACGTTTGTCTGAGTTTTTTGACAGAGTGGAAACGCAGCGATCGCGCAAGGCCGTCGATCAAATGGCAGCAACCGAAATGTGCTTCGAGGCTCACAAGCTTTGTTGTGAGCAGCGACAGCGGAGATGGAAGAGCGAGCGTGAGTACAGAAACAAGCTGGAAAATCAACAAAAAACACATCACAATGGAGATTGGAAAGAGACTACGGCAGTTGGTGTCAAATGTTTGCCGGATTCAGGTTGAACAAGACGGAAAAGATTGATACATTCGTTCTTCAAACAAGAGAAGATCAAGAACAGCAAAAGAAACAAAAAAAAAAAACCGACCCTACACCTCAACCTTGCGGCACTCGTGGCGCAAGCGCATCGCACGGTAGGCATCGGCATACTGCTGGAGCACCTGGACATTGTCGGGGGCGAGACATCGGATGAGCTCGGCCTCACAAACTTGTTTGAGGTCGTGCATCATGAAGTAGTCGGACGCGGCGAGCAAGTCTGCAGCATTTTCGGGGCCAATCACATCCCTGTTCCCCGTGTAGATAAACATGAGCAAGTCATGCACAGTGGATGGGTTGAGGAAGGTCTCCTCGGGTTCGGCGTCGTTGACAAGCCCGTCGTCAGCGTCTGCGGCAATCCTGATCACACGCGTCCCCGAATCCACAGCCAGGGCTCCTTCAAACAGAGCACGAAAGTAGGGGCACCGCGCTGATAAAATCATGCGGTGTGCAGGAATGCTCGCCTTGCCAATGTCAATGACGACGTCGGCAAACCGCGGAGACGCCACCAACCCTTCCATGTCGGCGGCAAAGGTGCTCATGGGCGCGGATTCGCCTTCGGCCGGCGTGTGATGCTGCATAGACTGCCGCTTGCAAAGCAGTACCAGTCGCGGGAGGCCGTACTGTTGCGCAAGCTGCGCGAGTTCGCGCAAAAAGAAGGTCGGGATGCGGACGTGGTCCGTGTACAGGTACGCGCACAACCCAGCAAAAACGACAAAACGAGGGCCCGACACCTGAATGACAAGTGGCGCCAGAGCCTCGATCGAGCCCTGCAAGAGTTGGACGGACTCGGTCGGGTCGCCGTTTCGCGTCGAAGCAACGGCGCGCACAAACTCTTCCGGATTGCTCTCTGCAGTGTCTGGTTCCATGCGCACATCTTTCCCACCGTACTTCTCCGTCATGGCAATCATGGCAGCAATGCGACGACAGCGTGATGCTACGAAAGCGCGGTGCACGAAAATCGGCTTGTTCTCGACGACAAACGCCAGATCCGGTTGGTTGATGTTGAGCGCAGGAACGAATTCGGAAATGCCCGACAAGGAAGGTCGCAGTCGAGCATGTGGCGGGTTGCACAAGTGTTGAAAGTCGAAAGCAAACGTTGCCGACTCGGACTCGACAACGGCGATCGAGTGCTTCCACCCACCAGCAACACTCAGCACCCGCTCTCCTTCCAGAGCCATGACGTGTGTTGGCAAGACACGGAAACGACGGTCGCCGTGGCCGAGAACACCAGCCGAGTTCCAGCCGAACGAGTACAGCTGTCGGTCCACCGTGACGAGAAAGGTGTGAATCGAGCCACTCCCAATCATGGCGACCTGAGTGGCCACGGCTGCTTGCTTGGCCGTGCTGGTGTGGGTGGCACTGGGAGTAAAGTTGACCAGATGCGGCAGGGCATGGCCGTGTCGAGCGGTTGCTCCGGATTCGCCCTCGTCACCGGTGCCTTGCTGACCGTATTCGCCTGCAGGTTTGGCCGATGATGGTGGGGTTGGGTGGAAACAAAGTTGAATCAATTGAGCAGACAATAAACAGTGCCAATATCGCCCGCAGCAGGACGCAAAACCAGAAACAGAACAAACCGCGCTTTCCACACTTACCATGCCCAAAGGAATAGACGGCGCCGCCCTCATCCTGGCAAACGAAATGATGAGATCCGGCAACCAGCTGGACGATAGGAGCTTTCATGACGAGATCGACGGGCAGCGGTGGTTCGTCGGGCAATGTCACGTTCCAAATATTGGTGATTCGGCGAGGCTTGAGCTGGTCCTCGGTATCTCCGAGACCGAGACCAAAGACGCCGCAGCCCCACACCCAAACATCGCCACTATAGGCCAAGGCGGCAGCTGCTTGCACGCCTGCGGCAACTTGCTTGATCTGGCGATGCGGGAAGAGGGCGTCAAACACTGGGATGCGTTGCAGCTGGCCCTGCATAAATCTGTGACCCAGACCAAGCTGGCCCATGTCGTTGAATCCAATCGAATAACAGCGGCCGCGCGTATCAACGACAAGCGAGAAGCAGTATCCGCCAGCAACTGCCGTGACATGCTGCTCGGATGGGATGTCTTCCAGGTTGTCGGCAGATGACGAGGTGTCCTGGTCTGCTCGCTCGGCCAGGGCGTGCTCGTTGATGGCGACAAAGCTGCCCAGATGGGCGTTTCTGGCGCTCGGCAGCCGCAACCGAACCGGTCGGCTGTAAATGCGTCGCCGAAATCCGCTGGAAGAAACCGAGTCACTTTCGCCCTCTCCCGTGCCGAGAGAGCTATCAGTAGCAGCATGGAACTCATCACGCGATTCCGAAACTGTCGGCTGCTGAGGCGGCGGTGGAACGGAGGAGGTGGTGGTGGTCGTGGTCGTGGCGGACGTGCCATTTTGACGAGCCAGGGCAGCGCGACCTGCCGCATTCATTGGATGCTCAACGGTAGCAGGAGGGGTTTGACTTGCGACATTTGCAGCAGGATTCGACTGCTCACGGGGCGTGTCGGAGGTTTGGACGGCGGTCGGGGGGTTGGTTGCTGAACGAGTCTGATCGCGTTCGGCCTGTGACAGGACGGCACCGCTTCCAGCCGCTGCAGTTCGCGAGGACGTTGCCGAAAAGTACTGATAGTGCGATTTTTCCACCATCTGGTCGCAAGGTATCAAACAAAGGCCAACGAGAAACGCGATCGAGTTGCAATTCACAAACAGCAAGCAAAAAAAGTCAACCCTCCGCCATTTTTGTTCGCAAACAAAACCACCACATCAGAATGGCAAATCGAAACTCTACCTTGCGCTGGCGTTCGGTGAGTGGACGGGCAGTGACGGTGATGAGCTCTGGCGCAGCATGCTCAATGCGCTCGTGCGCAAGACCCCAAAAGTACACTGCGCCCGACGCCGTCACGGCGAGCGAGTGGTGAGCTCCACACGCAACGCTGAGCACCTTCTCGTGCTGCAGACCCACGATCGGGTGGAAGCTGGTCGCAGCGGGCAGCGAATTCGCGCCGTCACCAATTCCGAGCTGGCCTTCGCGCCTGCGACCCTTCGCGAACACGTTGCCCAGATCGTCCAGCGCCAGAGTATGCTGCTCACCGCATGCGACCTGCACGATGCGTCGCCCGCGCAACGAGTCCTCTGTGCAGGAGGAAATTTGAGTTTACAATTGTGAGTTTACAATTTGAGCCAAATTTTGAGCCAAATTTTGAGCCAAATTTCGTCGCTGAGCTGTCACTGCGATAGTTTCACTCTTCGAAGGCGGCGCATCACACAACAATGCTCAGAGTACAGTAGAATCGACCAACAACCAACGCCAATCCATTCACGACCGATGAATGTAATGCGCCAAAGCATTCAAAAAACGAAAGCAACGTGAATTCAGTGAAACGCCGACGTGAGCGTTTGTTTCAACCGATTTCGCGGAAAACAAAAAACGAGCTCCAGAACGGTGTTTGATAGATCGGTCATCATATCGATGCATCAGACAAAAAATTGGATGAAATCAGAATGGATGGATGGATGGATGGGGTGGTGCAGCGGAATCAAAGGAAGTGTGATGGTTTGGCAGAACGTACCCACTTGCGGCACAAGCTGCTCTTTGACTTCGGGGTTGTACGAGGCTCCCCACGTGTAGACAGACATGATGAATGAAAACCAGTTCGAAGGATTTTTCAAAAGCGATGGAAACGACAACAAAGAAAACGAAAAGTACAGAAAACGCAACAAGAAGACGGAATTGAGTTCAAGTTTCAGCAATATATTCGTCCAACGAGTGAGACTGCGACAGCTCGCTTCTTTTGCACAGTAGCTGATATCTGATGAACATCCCTAGACACGCATCAACCGGTTTGGCTCAAATTCGAACCCTGAATAAAGCCTCGAATACCGGAATAACCAGAAACACCAGATTCTCCTGTTATTCCCAACGAAATCAACACAACTAAAAGCGTTTTGCTTCTCAATGCTGAAGCCTCGGAATTCTAAACCCAAAGAAACAACAGTACTTTCTGAGCAGCAATCTTTAGTGACAAGAATTCGAATCCAATGTGCGACGTTCCAACCAAAACGCAAAAACCAAAAAACACCTGAGACATCGACAATTTCTGTTCATTCTACCAATCTGGAGTGGAGCGGCTTGTCTGGACGCTCGTACCGGTAGCAGCGCTGCTGCCCCAGCGCGAGTCAAAGTCGCTACGTCGCTGGGCGCGCGAAGCCTCAAAGTCCTCGACCGGCGGCTGCTTCCACTTGTGCTGCTGCGGCTGCGTCGGCAGATTGCCCCACGCGTCGCCATCTGCTGCATCGAGTGCGCCGACGCGTGCAGCTGCTGCCGCTGAAGTGACGCTGGACGACGCCGCATACGAGGACTGTGACGGCGACGCCGACGCGGAGGAATGACGGCCTGATCCCGCCGCTCCACCATTACTGCCGCCGCCATACTGCGTTGATGCAGCGGATTGGGTGTATGACTGCTGCTGCTGCTGCTGGGGTGGCTGGGGTCGCGGTGGCGGAAGTCGCCCTCCGTCACTGGTATAAGATGGCTGCTTTGGCCTTGGAGGAGGAATCGCGCCGGTCGACTTGCGCGCGGCCTGCGCCTTGGCCTCGCGTTGTGCGTCGTCCTCGGCACTCTCGACGGCTTCGATCGCCTGGGCAAAGCGGAAGTGGTAGGCGCTCCCGTGCGCGCGCGTCGCGACCTCGCCGTACGTCGAGTGCAGCTGCAGCGGTTGCAGCGCGTCCTCGAGTCGCTGCCGCACCGTGTCCTGGTACAGCTCGAGCTTGGCCAGCAGCTGCCGGTAGTACTCTGGCAGTGCCAGCACATTGACGTTCGGTTGCTGCTGCTGCTGCTGCTGCTGCTGCTGCTGCTGAGAAGTGCTCGATTTCTTAGACCATTCGGCCTCTGCTCGCTCGTCGTACGCGCGCCCCGTCTCAATCTCGTCCAGCCGCTGCTGCTTGAGCTGTCGGATGTAGTCGTTCACGCTGATGGCCATGGCTTGCGTTGTGGAAGGGAGGCAAAGAGCAAAAGAAGAGCTAAAGCAGAGCGAAAGAAGAGCAAAAGATTTCTGAGAGACTGAGCTCCATACAATTCAATACAATTCAGGTTTTTGGTGAACTTTTACCCTCGGGTTTTTGTTTGAGTTTTATTGAATATTTTAAAGTTACTCTTTCCGCTCACTCTTTTTTTCGGCGCTCTTTATATTTTGGTACTTTTCTGCTGTTTTTTTAGTTACTTTTTGACCCTTGCGTTTTTGTTTGAGTTTTATTGAATATTTTAGCGTTACTCTTTTTGCTCACTCTTTTTTTTTTTTTTTCCCTTTCAGCAATGCACCACGACGAGGCTTCTTCCGCTGCGCCTGGCTCGCACGAGTACCACCCGCGCGACGCCCCGACGGACGTCATCGGCAACATGATCACGACGTCTGCCAAGCTGGGCTGCGTCGGCCTGTTCGCTGGCTCGGTCCACGCCGCCTGGGTCCAGCAGCCAGCCGTCAAGGAGTTCACGGGCGTCCTCCTGCGCGACACTGCAGGCCACCTCGGCCGCTACTCGGTCGCATTCGGTGTGTGACAGGAACACGGCGCTTCAGATGTGCTCGGATCTTTTGGCTGGCTGATGGGAAGCTGCGGTGGAGGAGGGGAGAGAGGACGAAGGCTGTTCCCAATGCCAATGCCAATGGATCCTGCCCCTCCACTGTGGGGCCGATCAGTCACGTCGGATGGTCATTCACTGAGACAAAAGTCGCTCTCGTTGTTTGAATGGTGGAATTCGAGACGCACGGGGCGCTGCTTTGCTTGCTTGCGAGAGCCATCCACAACGAGGAACTCTCACTCGGATTCACTCGCTTTCAACGGATGTGTGATGCACGTCGAATACGCACTCTGGCAGTATTCGTTGGTGTGATGCTGTTGATGGCTTGGATGGAGCTGATCCGTGCCAGGGGGACAAGGAGCTGCGACTCGTTCAACAAAGCACACAAAATCTTTGTGTCGACCTCACGCACTCCGCTTCGTCAGTTCAGATGACGGAAGAACTCGATGGCAGCTCTTTGATCCACAGATCTTGATATTGGGGAGGGGATGGTGGGATGGGCAGCGGGGGAGGCCAGCTAGTCTTTTTGTTTTGCTTCACTTTCGCCTTCCACTTGCTTTCGTTTGCATCGACCTTCCCACATCCACCGGGTGAATGCACCTCTCATGATGATGAATTCTATAGATGCTGCCAATTCTGCTGTTTCTTTGAAATACTCACTCGAGCGGATCGTTTCCCTTTTTGCACGTCAGCTGCCGTCGGCGCGGCTTGGAGTGGCACGGAAGGCTTTGTTGCCAGCCTGCGTCACCAACGCGATCCTTTTAGCGCTGCTGCTGGTGGTGCCGCCGCCGGTGCTGCTTTGGGCATTCAGCGTAAGAAACAAACGAGTACTGATGACTGGCATTGAGGACGATGTGTCTCACCGTTCTATCGCACATTCTCGGATCTCCTTTTTTTTTGGCATCACTGCCCGCTATCACCTCGTTGGCTTTGATCCAGGACTGAGCTTGCCAATCGCTGTTTCCGCTGCCGTGGCCGGTGCCTCGATTGCCGCTGCTGCAGAGTATTTCGGCTCCTTCAAGCAAGCCAACAGCCACCAAGCCCGCGCTGCCCACTGGAACTAACCAGCATTCGTGCAGTTTAATCCGTTGCTGGTCTATTACTGTATTTCAAGCAAAGCTATTCGGGAATACGTGTCGAACTGAACAAGCAAGAGATTGTTTGTTCGTCCCACTCTTTCCCCCGCCCCCGCCCCCGCGTCCTTCTTATCTGTCTGTGTTGCTGCCGTTGTTTTGTATTCATGTGCGTTGTTCACCATGTCAAATCGTCCTTTTTATTCCGACTCGGTTCAGTCCATTCTTCTTCTTCTTTCCCCTTTTTCCCTTACAATGGCGCACATGTTTGAGAAGATGCTGCGGACGACGCACTCTGTCAACCGCGCCGCCGAGCGCCAGTTGCAGCATCGCCCAGAGAAGGACAAGCTCATCGGCACCCTGCAGAGCATCACGAAAGACGTGAGTGGGGATGAACAGGATCAATGGCACAAACGCATTGTGTTGGCTGAAAACTGCATGACTGGGGAATCACTGTGTGTGACGAACAACAAAACAACTCAACAATGTGCGATTGAATGCTGCTGCAGATTCAGTACAAGTTCATTGTGGCCCAGCAGCAGCAGCAGCAGCCGAAGCAGGAGGCTGGGACTGGAACTGGGACTGGGACAACCACTGGAACGTCCTCGTCCTCGTCCTCGTCCGCCGCCACGGGTGCGACTGCCCTCACAGGCTCATCGCCCGAGGTGGTCGAGCTGTGCACTGCGATCGAGGCTGTGCTGCGGCACGGGCTCAAGGCGAGCCATGCGGGCCACTCGCTGGCATCGAGCGTCTTCCACCACAATGCTGCGCCACAGCAGTCCAGCGGGACCACTGCCACGACGGGTGCTCAAGCACTCACGATTGACCCTGTGCGCGACGAGTTCTGGTCGTACGTGGCGACCATCTCGAGGCCAGAAGTCGTCCAGATGATGACCTCGAAACTGGTAAAGCCAACATGTACTGCATAACAAACATGTCGAGATGTCTAGGGGGGTGAAACATGCTCACTGAGAGTGGTTGTTTTGGGTCGCAAGGTCAATGTGCGGACGCCGTTTGGACGCGGGCGAGCGTGGGTCCGCCTTGCACTGAACGAAAAGGCACTCGAAAGCTACTTTGCCATCATTCTGAACGACACAAAGGCGCGGCCAAAGCTCTACGAGGACTTTGCCTTCATCTTTGACCAAGAGCTGGTCCTGCTGCTTCAGACGCTGATTTCAGGGCTCGATCTGGTCGAGTTCAACATTCCCTACGACATTAACGAGCTGGACAATCCGCAGTACCCTGCACCACGCCAGCCAACGACTCCGCAACCACAGGCTCAACCAAACACACCGGCTCCGACCCTGTCTCCATCTTCAGCGACGGGTGTGCCCGTGATGACTGCGCAAGCTGCGGTGCAACAGCAGCAGCCGCCGCTTCCCGCTTCCCCTGCTCCCGGCCCGCCCGGCTCCCCTCTCAATTTGAGCGGCCTCGTCGTGTCCGCCCCTGCCTCGGATGACGCGCTTGTTGTTTCCCACCACGTCCGTAAAGCCAAAAAGCCCAAAGCCGACGCGCCAATCGCCGATGGCAGCGCGGACAACGCCGCCGCTATCGCTGTGGCCGTCAAAAAGAAAAAGAAGTCTGTTGCCACGATCTCGACCCCGCCCGCCACCGCGAACGTATCCAGCGAGCCGCCGCTTCCTGCGGTTGCTGCTGCGTCTGAGGCTGCCCCCGCTCCTGTCGCAACTCCTGCTAAACCAGCTGCTGCGTCGGTCACGCCTGCGCCTGCCCCTGCTCCCGTGACTCTTCCTGCCGTCTCGGCTCTGCCTGTTGCAAATGCAACAGTGCCCGTGGCGGCGCCCGTCCCTTCTAATCCTCCCGCGCCGGTTCTCAGCTCTGCGGCTGTTCCAACGGCGGCACCGACTCCCGCCATTCCCAGAGCTGCTGCTTCGACAGCGGCTCCGTCGGTCTCGGCTCCATCAACGACCGCTGCTCCGACAGCTGCTCAGCCGGTGGCCGCACCCACCCCAGCAGTCATCACAGCCACGAAAGCTTCAAAGCCCGCTGCAACCAAGGTCGCCAAAGACGAAGTTCAGATTGGCAGTCGCTGGGGCGCAGCTCCTTCTGTTCTCTCGCCAACGTCAGAGCCATCCACCATCGATGAAACCTTGCCCGCAAAGTCGTCAATCGAGGCACGATACCATCTCCCCGAGGAGAGCTTTACCTTTGAGGACTTGATGAACTCGCCAGCCGTGGTCAGCATGAAACCGGATGGAGCAACGCGTGGCCCTGCTGGGACAACCGGTGCTGGTGCTGCCGCTGCCACCTCCTCCTCCTCGAGTGACGCAGGAGCCCTTGCACAATCTGCAAAAATCCCGACCGCTGCAGATGCGTTGATTATGCCGCGCACCAACATTGACGCCGAGGCCATCCGCGCACGCGCCGCGTTGGATACAGCCGCTCCTCTTCCCGAGACCGACTACATGCAAGTTGCTCAGCACTTGATGCACAATTCGTCATCCCCTCCGCCTGCAGAGCCCCTCAACGGTGGAGCGCACGACGTTTCGACATCCTCGACGCTGTCTTCCGTTCCTGCGTCTGTCGCGTCCAGCTATTCATCCCTCGTCTCGGACTCGATCAAAAGCACCACGACAGAGAGCTCCAATCCTTCCCGAAGTGCTTCGGCTGCTCCCACCCAACCCGACGTGATCACTTCGTCCACCACTGCTTCGCGCACGTATTTGGACATTGGCGCCGATCGCGCCCGCCGAGCTGCTCAGCAGGCCATCGTCCCAGTCGACAACACTGTCAAGCTGTCGCTGCTGCTGCACGTCTTCCAATCTGATGACGAGCAGGTGTCCTTCCTCACAACCATTCGCCGAGTCGACAACACGAATGGCAAAATCGAGCACACTGGCTTCTTCCTCATCACCACGCGAGCATTCTACATTCTCAACAGCCTGGGCGGCGCTCCCGAGACTGCCTCGTCCATGAACATGCAAACTCTCGGCTCGGAGGACGGCACGCTGGTCGACACTGCCGTTGAGCAGTCGTACCCGGTGCCCGAGCTCCGCAGAGTCGTCACCGGCTTGAACGGACAAAGTGTCACGCTGGACTTTGGCGGCGCAGCCAAGCCCATTCTTCTCACCCGCGATGAAGAGGCGGCGAGCTTGATTGTCGCCCAAATCAAAATCATTTACGCGAAACGTGGCATCAAGACCGACCCGCTCCCTGCGTTCACCTCTGACGACTCAGACCACTCCTCTGCCATCCGCGCTGCCGTTGCGCGCAAGGAGAATGACGCTGGCGCGATTGTGCGGTTGTATTCGCTCGTGCACTGGCGCTCAGTCCAGGGCGTCAAAGGCGATTCTGCATCCGACACAATGTCTGATCGCCATCCCTCTGGCGGCGCGCTGGCGGAGGGTGAAGAGCTCGACGCTGCTGCTGCTGCTGCTGCTGCTGCTGCCTCCGATTCTGCAGCGACGCCTGGGCTGAACAATGAGCGCAAGGTCACGTCCATTGCGCTTTCCCTCATGTTGCAAGGAGTCGACTACATGCGCCCAGTCAAGCACAAAGCCGGCGTCCTGCCTCACAGCGCTGGATCGTCGCGGCTGTACGCGGCCAAAGCGGGTGCGCTCAACTATCGCGGCCACCAGTTCAAGATGACACACTGGAAGCAAAACTTTTTCCTGCTGCAAGAAGGTGTCTTGTACCACTATCGGAGCAACACCGACCCGCACCCCAAGCTCGCTATGCCCGTGCAAGCCAGCTCCTTCCACATCCGACGCATCAAAGAGTCGGGCCAGCCGTTCGCCTTTGAAGTGACGTGCTCGCAGCCGCTTCCAATCCCGGGCGTTGAGCCGCCCAAGAGCATCCTGGGCTTGTCGAGTGCTCCCGAAGACCGATCGTTTGTCGTCTCGGCGACAACCGAGCAGCAGATGGACCAGTGGATTGCTGCGCTGTGCTTGAGTCACGTCGAGCCGCTGCAGCGCCCAGGCCGCCACCTGTTCAAGGAAGGATCCGTCCGGTACAAGCGTGTCTCGCTGGTACCTGGCGCGTCTCCGAGCGAGCGCACCACGCTCATCAACTCGATGGCTTCCGTCAAGGCCATCGACGCGTATCTGTACCTCTTCAACGACCTGCTGCTGGTCACCACTCCCACAGACATTGAGGGCAAGTTTGAGCTGCTGCATGCGATTCCGGTCTCGGCCGTTCAGCCGGCACATGGCGGTTTGCTCGACCAGATGCAAATGCACACCTTGGATCAGCATCCACAACCGCAGCTGCGCAAACAGCTCGAGGCGACTCTCAAGAACACGTGTGTCTTTACGCTGTCGTCGCCCATTGTCACGATGGAGCTGGAGGCAGAGTCCATTGGTGACCGCCAGGATTGGGTTCAGCGCATCACCGCCAAAGCCGAGAGCCGTCGTGTGGTTGGCAACAACGGCAGCGGTCAAAAGGAAGGCCAAGGCGATACGCTCTTTACGAGCAACGACTCCAACATGCTTGACATGCTCGCCATGCCCTTCACCAAGGTGTTCAAGTCGCTCGAGGAGATTGGCGGCACGGTGGTCACGGGTGTGACTGCGCTGGGTGCGCTTCCTGCCGCGATGGCCAAGCTCAGCATTTCCTCGTCCATTCCCGTCCTGGGTCTGTCCGCAGCCCCCGTCATTCACACTATTGCCCCGACTCCTCCGAATGGATTTGCCGCGGCGGCGCTGCTCGTCTCCGACCGCGCGCTCCACCTCTGCGAGGAAAACCTGCGGCAGAACTCCGTCACCGTTCTTGCGACGCGCGGCCTCGACGCCATCACCAATCTGCGGATTGACGCCCAGTACGACCCTGACATGACCTCGTACTGCACTGTCATGTTTGATGACATTGAGCACCGCGACGACAAATCGTGGCAGCTCGCGTTCAAGACCGTCTCCGAGACGGACAAGTTCCGCGCCGCTCTCGAGTCTGCCTGGAAGGCCTTGTTTGGCGTTGAGCTCAAGGTTCAAGTTGACATGTGAAGTTTTTGTTGTTGGTTTCTTGGTGTGTCTCCTCGATGAGTTTGTGTTCTGCACATCGTTTTGTCGTTTTTCTCTTGATTTTTTAATTGTTGTTTTTGTTCTAATGCTGATTCCTGTTTGCTTCATTTCAATGTTCATTTTCTTTCGGTTGTCTTCGTTTTGTTTATTAAAAAACCAAACATTGCCTTTTTTTTTTCTGAGTTTTCCGTTTAGAAATTTTTGATGGATCAGTTTTTTTTTTTTTTTCAGTTTTTATTATTATTTTTTTTTTTTTCCTTTTTGTGTTTTGTTTGTTTGTTTTTCTATTCAATTTTGCGCACTTTTTTTTTTTTTTTTTTTTTAACTACCGCCTTCGCTTTGCTTCCAATTCGCTCGTCTCGTCTCGTCTCGTCTCGTCTCGACTCAGCCATGTTCCAGCCGCTGAGCCCCAGTCCATCCGCGCTGTCCACCAGCGGCACGCCGACCGGCAGCGCGGACGAGGCCATGTCCAAGCGCCAGCGCAAGGTCAAATTGGCCAAACTCCAGGCAATGCTCGGCGATCCGCTCTCCGAACGAGACCTCGTACGTTTGGCTTTTTTGTTTGTTTGCTTTGTTTTGCGTTCCTGCTTTGCTTTTGATTTGTTGTTGTTTTTTCAAACAATGTTCGTCTTTTTCTGCGTCCTTTTTTTTTTTTTTTTTTTTCAACTTTTTATTTATTTTTTTTTTTCAACTTTTTATTTATTTTTTTTTTCCAACTTTTTATTTATTTTTTTTTATTGCGATTTTTTAGCAAATTTTTTGATTTTTTATTATTTTTTCGGTTTTTTTTTGTTTTTATTTTATCGTTTAATTTTGATACTCTTTTCTCACTATTTTCCTTCTTACTGCTTGGTTAATGTTGCTTAAATGTTGCTTCGCAACCGGTTATTAACGCCTCTCTCTCACCCTTTTGCCCCCCCCCTCCCACTCCCACCACTCCACACTCTCTTTTCATGACATGACAGAAATCGCAAAACCTCCTCCAGTCGCCGTCGCTGGGGAGCTCGGCCACTGCGTCGGACGCGTCGTCGGTGGCGATTTTGTCTTCGCGCTTCCGCGACTCGCTCGAGCGGCTCTCTGTGCTGTTTGAAGACCAGAATGCGGTCGAGGCGCTGCTTGCGAACGTCATTGGCTTTGATACGGACGACAACGACGATGACGACGCCAACGACGACGACGACGACGACAATGACGACGAGAGTGACGACGAAGGCGCACCGCCACAGTCCCGCAGCACCCGCTCCAAATCGCGCGCCAAGAAGGTACAATCAATAGTCCAGCATGTCTCATTCATGCAAATATCCTGCATCACCGAGAGAGCATCGCTCGCTTTCGTTTGGGTTGGCGGCTGGGTTTTGGGCGAACGTCTGGTTTGCTCAGCGTTGGTCATCAGTTCACACTCAAAACTTGGGTCTTTTTTTTTTTTTTGAATTGAAGGGGGGGGGGTTGCGATCAGCATCCCGTCTCGTGCATGGACATTGCGCTGCATATGCGGCAACGGAATCACCATGCATGTGGCTCACTCTCTGTCTTCTGATTCTTGAAAAAACAGCTCGAAGCTCGTCTCGCCAGACGCCGCAAGCTGCGAAAGCTGCACCACTTTTTCGGAGACCGGCCGACCCGCGATCTGCTGTTTGAGCAGCACATTTTCAGAAACCTCGAGCAGGAGATCACAGACGTGTTTGCCGCTGGACCCGAGGGCGATCAGCTGCGAGGCGTGCTCAACAAGCTCCGGGAGCGCTTCAGAACCAAGAGCCAAGAGGAACAGGATGCGCTGAATCGCATGCAGGCACTGGCGCCCCCGACCATCAACGTCCCGGTGGGCACCATGACCTTGACGAAAAAGCAACGCACTGCCAAGCTGAGCAAGTTGACTCAAGTGTTGGGTGCTCCGCTCTCGCTGGAGCAGCTTCTCGGCCAATCTCTCTTTGACGATGGCACCTCGCCCCAGCCAGAAGAAGGGGTGGATTCCGAGGAAGCAATCGCCACCAACCCCGACGTGCTCATGCACTCCATTTCCAAACTAAAGACGATTGTAGGCGACGAAGAGGCCATGCAAGACGTTCTCTCTCAGATCGTGGACGACCAAGAGCCTCCCAATCCGAAGGTAATGAAGTGGACGCATGTGGCAGAGGTCGGGGCATGGACGGACAGAGACGACAATGGTTGTGGTTAGGTGTTGTTGGCTTTGTCTTTTTTTCTTTTTCTTTTTCTTTTGCTTTTTCTTTTCTTGTCCTTTTTGGCCAATCGCGTCATTCTCTTTTCTCACCATCGATCGCTGCTTCCATCAGGAAACACGTCAGCACCGCATGAAAAAGCTGCACAACTTCTTTGGAGACGCCCCGGCGCGACACTTGCTGTTTGAGCAGCAAATTCTGCAGTCGCTCGAAGACGTCATTGCTGAAGAGCCGCCGGCACAGCAGGCCGCCTTGCGAAGCCAGCTCTCCGACCTGCGTGCAAGCTTCTCGGCGTACAAGCGCCAGTCTCTTGCTAAGGCTGTGGCAACACAAGGGGCCGCGCCCGTCCCGTCGACCGGCACCGCACCCAACCCGCTGACCAAGCAGCAGCGCATCAAAAAGCTGGTCAAGCTGCAGCAGATTCTTGGCGCAGAACTACCGGCCTCGGAAGAAGTCCGTGTTTTTTTTTGGTTGCAATGTGTTTGCGATTGTCGAGCTTGGTGTGCGCTGCTTGCATTGCTGACTCCCCGTTCTTTGCTTGTGTGTGTGTGTGTGTGTGGGTGTGTGGCTTGTTTTTTTGTTTACTTTCAGTCCTCGCAGCTCATGCTGCCAAAGATGGGCGATCGCCGGGAGAGCATTGCAAGTGTCGCGTCGACGACATCTTCCTCGTCCGGCTCGAACGCTGTGGGGCTCCACTTGCGTCGTCTGAGCCGCATTGTCGACGACCAGGACGCTGTTGAAGGCTTGCTGGCGTCCGTGCTCGGAATTCTCGACCAGAATGAGCAGCTCAACAAGGAGTTGCGCAAGAAACGGCTGCGCAAACTGCACCACTTTTTCGGTGACCGCCCACAGCGCGATTTGCTGTTTGAGCATCTCGTCTTTGAACAGGTCGAGCTCGAAATCGAAACCGAGGGCCCCGACTCTGAGCGCAAGGCCCACGCGGAAGAACTGGAGCGCTTGCGCCGTCGCTTCAAGGAACAAAGCGAGCGCGATCTCAAGCAGCTGGGCTATCGTCCTCACACTCGCACGGAGACCAAGGTTGTGCTGGCCACTGGTGGCGTGGGTCAGTCCGCCTACCAGACCCTGAGCAAGAAGCAGCGTGTTCGCAAGCTCACCAAGCTCCAAGAGTTGCTTGGTGAAACATTGCCTGTTGAGGAGCAGGTAACACACACACACACACACACACAAAAAAAAGGACGGATCTGTTTTGGAGAAGTGAAACCACTTTCAATGCTGTCTTGGCTTTGTTGGCTCATTTTTGCACGCCTCTTTTTTTTGCCGTGCTCACAGATGAATCAGTCCATTGTTACACCAACCGCTCGTCCTGCCTCGGGCGCGCATACCATTGCTTCGAATCGCGAAAAGCTCAAGCAATCTGTCAAGCAAATCTCGTCCATTCTGCAAGACGACCCGACTGCCCTGCACTCTGTGCTGGAAACGCTGCAAAGCTCTGGCACCGACACCGAGTCCGAAGACCTGGACGCCGACGCGACTCCGCAAGAAAAGGTACGCGTCCCATCATCAATCGGGTGACGGGGGTTTTGCCAGACTGCTGGTGTTGAAACTGTTTGTGAACTTGACATTTTTGTCCCGCAATATTTTCATTTCAACCAGGAGCTGCGACGAAAGCGCTTGCGAAAGCTGCAAAGTTTCTTTGGCGATCGCCCGTCGGAGAATATTTTGCTGGAGCAGCAAGTCATTCAACGGCTGGAGGCACGCGTCAACGCCGAATTGGACGCAGCCGCACGCGCGGAACTGGAGGCTGACCTGGACGTGATGCGTCGCAGCTTGACTGCCAGTCGAACCGACATTCCCAACGTGGCTCTTACCTCTGGTCTGATGTCTGGTGGCACCAAGGCCTCAAGCGCGCTTGCAATCAATCCTGCTGAATACGATCCTGACGA
Source organism: Capsaspora owczarzaki ATCC 30864 (assembly GCF_000151315.2). Classification (NCBI taxonomy): domain Eukaryota; class Filasterea; order Ministeriida; family Capsasporidae; genus Capsaspora; species Capsaspora owczarzaki. The sequence goes on along the minus strand of NW_011887302.1, from coordinate 1,158,402 downwards.
AGCCACCAACACTGCGGCCCTGCTGGCGCAGAAGGACGACGACGACAAGACGAACAAGTTACTCGACGTTGCGCATCACTCGTCGAGCGAGCGGTTTGCCAAGCAGTCCATGCAAGGCTATCGCATTCTTGGCTTTGTCAGTGGCAAAGGTGAGTTTTGGATGTGGTTTTTTTTTTTTTTTTTTTTTTTTTTTGTTGTTGTTGTTTTGTTTTGTTTTGTTTTTTGTTTTTGGTTCTGTTGTGGGCTCTTCAGACGGAGGACTGGGAAGCCGTGTCTAATTCCTTGTTTGCTGCCTTATTTGATTGCTCCAGAGGACCCAGCGCCGGCAACCACATCCATCACAAAGCTTCCTTCGTTCATGACGGTGGGCGACAGCGCCAACCGCTCGGCAATCCGTCGCATTGACGAGCGATTCGGGGACTCGTCTCCGCTTGCGATCGAAGGGCGTGTTTTGCTGCACGAAGGCGCGCTCACTGTCATTGACGAGAAGGGCAATCGCAAGAAGCGCGAATTCTTCTTGTTCAACGATGTGCTCGTGTATGGCAAAAAGAAACTGAGCCGACTTGGCAGCAAGCATGTGATGCCGCTCGACAACCTCGGTGTCATTTCGGTTGCCGATGATGTTTCCACGGATGTCAAGAACGTCTTCCACATTGTGCTGATGAGCGCGCCCGAGCGCTTGACTGTGTGCACCGAGTCTGTTGCTGAAAAGCAGATGTGGATTGACCAGATCACGACTGCCGTCACGCACGCAGTGATTTCGTGGCACGGTGAGCTCAAGGATGTCGACGCCGGCCAAATCTGGACCCCGCAGTGGATGCCAGAGACGGATGTCCGACTGTGCTCCCTCTGCCTGCAAACTCGCTTTTCAATGCTCCACCGCAAGCACCACTGCTCCGTGTGTGGTCTGGTTGTGTGTAGCAGCTGCTCTCCCCATCTCGCACCGGTCGCGCGCACCACCGCAATCGGAGCTGCAATTCTGCGCTCGCGAAACCAGAAACGCTCCTCGCCTGCTGCCAACAGCCCTGACGATCTGAGCAACAGCTCGAGCACGCTATATGGTAGCAACTCGAATCTGGAGCGCAGCAGCACACTTGGTTCGCAAAGCGCGCTTTCTTCCGATGACTCTGATAACGTTTACGTGCGGGTTTGCAGCTCGTGCACGGAGAAGGGAGTCAGTCTGATTGCGAGTAAGTTTGAGTGGGGGCAGCAGACTGCATTGGATCAGGAGCACCGTTGTTTGCCATGTTCACTCACCACGTCCTTGTGTACAGACTCGGCCAAGCTGGCAGAGTGGAACTGCGATCTCGCTGTCTTTGAGCGGGAGCTGGCCAAAACGCGCAACCTTCATGCGCACAATCCTCCGAACGCGCCAAACAATGCTGCGCTTCTGGATATGGTCGACGTTCTCACGCGCAAAGTCATCCACTACTTGTCCAACATTGCGCGGTTTGAGTACATTCTCGAAATCCGGTCGCGCAAGCGTCTCAATGCCGGCAAGAAAGCACCCCGCGCCAAGCTGCTTTACGACACTGTCCAGCTGAGTCTGCGCAACTCCAATCCCGAGTCGGACATTTAACTGACAAGGATGGCTCTGTTTTGACTCTGCATTGGCTCTACCTTTTGGTGGCGGCGGGGTTTTTTTTTTTTGGGGGGGGGGGTTGTCGTTTATGAATGCGAATGTGCGTGTGGATGTGTGTGAGTGCGGGGTGTGTTTGTTTCTTCAGACCTCCAGTGCGCTGGAACCAGTGTGCCTGTGTCTTGCTTTGTGCGTGTGTCGTTGATGGTGCTTCCGCTGTGAACTGTTCTGCAATCCAAAGCTTCGATCTCAAGCCTGTACTCCCGATGAAATCAAACCTTGTTCGAGGGTTGATGACGAACTCTTGTCAGCTATTTAGTTTACAGGACAAAAACAAGAACAACAAGTGCAACGAGCTCATCGCTTGAGCGCATTGGAAATCAACTTCTCTGAGACCTCCCAAAGCTTGGCAGCGGCTTCTGGGTCTGAGGCGTGCGGAACCGGAACACCCAGGTTGCAATCCTCAAAGTAGGCACCACCATGCTCCAGGACCTCGGGCGCAATGGCGCAGTACACGGTGGTCGAGGAGCACTGCTCGACCGTTTTGAACACGCTGTTCATCGTGCCATCCTCGTTCATCCATCCCTGGCTGATTGCATAGTCTCGAGGGATGTGGCGACTCAGGTTTGTCGCAGCGCCGCCCGGGTGCAGGGAAACGGCAATTACACCCTTCGGGCTGAGACGCTTGTTGAGCTCGAGTGCAAACAGGGCGTTCGCGGTCTTGGAATGCCCGTACGCGAGCCACCTGTCGTAGGACTTTTCCCAGTTAATGTCATCAAACACAACCGGGCTGAAGGTGTGGCCCAACGAGCTGACAGCCACCACTCGGGACGGCGCCGCGGCAATCAGGGCGGGCGTGAGCAGCTGAGTGAGGTAGAAGTGCCCAAGGTGGTTTGTGCCAAATTGCATTTCGAAGCCGTCGGCGGTGGTCTCGCGAGTCGGATTGGCCATCACACCGGCGTTGTTGATGAGGAGGTTGAGCGGGAGCCTCTTGGCGAGGAATGTGTCGGCGAACTCCTTGATGCTCTTGAGCGAGGTCAGGTCGACGAGCATGGCTTCGATCTTGGTGTTTCCGGTGCTTTGCTGAATCTCTTGGGCAACCTTTTGACCAGCCTCGAGGTTGCGAATAGCTGGATGGAGCAAATGGTCAAAACGGGGACGTACCAAACGTTGGCATCAACTTGGCAAAGCGCAAACAGCCCGACAACATCATACAATTCCCACACATACCTAGAATGATTCGAGCACCCTTGAGGGCCAAAACGCGCGCAGTTTCCTGGCCAAGACCGCTGCTGGCGCCGGTGATAATTGCGACGCGATCGCTCAAGTCGATTCCGAGCTCGGTGACGACTTCCTCGGCTGGGGTGCGATAGCCAAATCGACCAATCGACTTACCATCATTCGAGGTGGTGGGGATGGCGGGATTGAACGTGTCAGACATTGTCTTTTGCTGGTTCGCTACAGTGCTAGCAGAGTGAGGAGCTTGATGGTTTGTTGGAAACAAAAACAGAGAGTGAGGATTTCAATCTGCAATTTCGGATTGCTTAAAACAAAAGACGCGCGGGATTTTTTTCGTTTTTGGCGTTCAAATTTCCGCTCCAGATTCAATCTTTTCCCCGCCCCCTCGCACACCTCTCTCCCCCAACCACCAACCCCCATGAATTTCCATCCCGAAATCTGCGCATGCCAATTTTCCGCATGAGGCATTCCCCCGAGCCATTGTAGATGAGTTTCCCCTAGCAGTCGATGGGAAACGACAACGCCTGCATCATTGTGAATCCGTTTTGCTCAATGTTTTGCAAAGACTTTTCGAGATTGCTACTCCTGCAGCAACAACACCAATACCATCACCGACAGCAAGAAAACAACAACAACAAGAAGAAGAAGAATAAGAAGAAGAAGAAGAGCCACGCAAACTACTGCAGAGCTCAGAACATCGGACACAGACAAACACTGTCATGACCAACAAGCACAACAACGCGATCATTTCCATTCCGAGCGGCATGGGCCCAAGCTTGGGACGCGTTGCCACTGATTGCCAGCACGAGTATGAAATGAAAATCTGCTGCGAGTGGCGAACTGTCCAGATCCGCCAGAGTCCGAGTGACGCCCTCAGCGAGATCTGATGCGGACGGCAGGCTCACATCCATCATTTGGAACAGCAGCAGTACGGGCTTTGCCCCAGCTTGGCTGCGTCGTAAAGCAACACGCCCATTCACGCGGGTCGTTGAACCTGCGCACTGGAACACCGGGTGGCAAGGACCCGCACCAAGCATGTCAACTTCAAGCGGGGCGTCTGATGAAAAGGACGGGATTGTATGGACAGTTTGGCGATCGTCGACATCGTGCTGGTTTGTGATGAACGGATGTTGCTCTTTCAAGAGGGTGAAACGTTGCGCGACTCCTGCGACAGGGTTCTGCAGATCAAACCTCATGAGCAGGAGACTGCGAGGCGCGCTGCCTTGCAGTGACGGGGAGGAAAGACCAAGAACTTGATACAGCAGGGCAGATTGAGCTGGCTCAGGCGCGGACTGGAGAGTTGATTCACAAACAGGTGGAGACCGAAGCAAGTTCAGTCGGCATGCGACCGAAAACAGAACAAAGATCTCGAAAGCGGCATCGCCATCGCCTCCAGTGATCGTATGAAAGTCGGCCATCACCTTTGTCCTGCCATGTGAATAGTTATAGCGACTGTCGCGGCGCGCAATACCTTCCAGCATGGCAACTGGCATGCGAGCCTGGACGCGATCCATTGAGGGATAGGTCGTGATAAGGACGCCACGATGCGCAAGCTGTTCCACTGTGATGGGACCAATCAGGGTCTTTTCAGAGACTGGAAGGTTTGCGAACGATAGTTCGACCAAGGTCTCGATTCCCCCGGCAACATGGTGTGCTGCTGCGTTCACCATATATTGGCTCGCTTCAAGAGCAGTCATGGGGCATTGGGAAGGGTTGATGGCAAGGTCGGTGTTCTCTGCAGATTGCATGGGACCGAGGGGACGAGTTCTTGCCGTAACGCAGGGTAGCGGTACGTTAGTGTTGCTCCTAATAGTGAAGGAATACCTCCAAGGTCCCGAACCAACCGGCGAAATTTCAAATCCGAGCACCATGATTCGTGAAGCCCAAGCTCTCGAAGAACCAGCATGGAAGTGCGCAGGTCAAAGGGAAGAAGGTTGATTGGATGGAATTCGTGCTGCGTCGTGTCGAACTTCAGGCCACTTAGAGCAGTGCCGGTTAAAAGTAACACCACAACGGCCTGTTGTTCCTTCTGGTTGACATTGTACGCAACGATTTCTTGATACGCACGCTGAAGCAAATCAGTTGCTTCCTGCAGGGTCCCCGCACTCCTGGACATGTCTTGCGCGATCCGGCGATCCTCGTCAATGTGAACAAAGATCAAAACTCGTGCGAGGTGCGGGTGTTGCTGGCGATGGCGTGCCACAACCGCGTCGAGAACCTGTGGTGTGCGAAGACCAGACCTGCATGCGCTGAAAACTGAAGTGCAGCTCGCATTGGTTAAGTTGGTGTGGCACAACCCATGAGCGGCCAGACGAGCAGCAAGAAGGGACTTCTGACAGGAAGCGGGAGCTTCGTACAAGCAATCACCACCATTGAAGTCGATGAAAATTTGCAAGGAGCGTTCAAGGAGTCTAGTAAGCTCGAAACTCTGATTCGACGTCAGGGGAGTATCAGCAGGCCCAAAGGTAAGGTTGCATTGCGCACGCATGAGGTTCGCGACCTGAGAGATTGCGTGTTTGGCAAAGGCGGTTTTGCCGCAGCCGCTGCTGGTGCGCATGAGGAGCACCGGAAAGTTTTTTCGGTCCGTCGGGGAGCCAAAAACCGATTGCGCGATGGAGCGGAACATTTGCATGGTCGCGAAAGGACGGGCTTGAAACACGCGCGGCCAAACTAGTTTGTCTTGACGTTCGACGTCAAACTGTCCTTCATCAACGGCTGCTGTTAAGGTGTCGATAGCCTCATCAGGATCCGTGACTGTTGAGTGATAGTGAAAGAAAAACAAGCAGACAAACTAAACGTCAGTAGGACTAATCGCCATCAACATGACAATTTCCAAGCACAAGGCTTACTTGAAGGCGGTTCGCTTGAAAGCGGCCCGCGCAGCGCTGCGGCTCGCAGCCGAGCAGCCGCGGCTCGCAGCTGGGCTTGGTCCAAAGAAACCTTGAGGTCAAGCTCAGTTTTGAGCGTCTGGAGCAATTGGTCACCAATCACGAACTTCCGCTGTCCTGGCGAAACCTCCAATTCCAGCTCCTTGAGTGCTGCTGCCGCGTCTTTTTTCTGTCTCTGAGTTGCCGTGACCTGTGCATCGGCTTCGAGATCTTTCAAAATTCCCCTCAGGGCAGCGCGTTGGGCAGGTTTGTTGGGGAGGTTTGAAATCGATGTCAAATCGACCGAGATACCAAGACATGCGACCAATCCGGACAGCAGCTCACTGTCAAAAGCGCATGCAATGAAGGCAACTTCAGCTGAAAGGCAAACAAGACCAATTACGACGAGTGCAATCACGTTACCTGAAAACCTGTTGAGCAAAAGGAACACAAAACGCAACGCAGTAAGCCCATTTCCACGGAAAACGAACACGACTTTGACGCCTTCAGCAAGTCCAACACTTACCCGATGAACACGCTGAGAAGCTGGTCCTTGGAAGCCTGCTTCCGTTGCCGTGCGCTTGAATCCGGACGCCATGTGAAAGAAGAAGACTGGCCTGTTCGTTTTTGGAAGCCGAGAGAGAAATGTGTTCGTGGAGACTTCCGCCCTTTGAACCTTTCGCTGCCTCATACTTCAGGAACCCCACATGCTGCATGAACTCGGACTGTGTGGTCCCGACACTGGTCTGGCGAGCGCTGAGGAAGTCCATGCTTTGAGTTCGACTTTGAAGCATTGTGCAACTGTTTGTGCGTTCGATCGGTTGTCGCTAGCGTTCCGTTTCTATCCCCAGCTGCTTTGTACGCCTCTCCAAGGCCATGCTCAACTTTAAGCGTGAGTTTCTAGTTCTCCAATGGTGGCTAAGCAGGTTGTCAGGGGCTGGCGGTCGATCGGCTGCTTGGCGAAAGTTTGTTGTGTCTCGGCGATGTTTCCCGCCTTCAACTTGGGACCAAGATTCTTTCCTTTTCTTGATCGCCCTTCCTGTGTGCTCAAGGGCCAAACTTGGGCTTCTTACTCCAATGGGTGCTCTTCAATCAGGGTGTAACAACATCCTGTTTGGCTGAGAAGAGGTTTCAAATTTTGTGAATTCCCGTGATCAGCACCCGTTTTGAGGTGCATTTGAGCCTTGCCTTTGCAACGGCCAAGACGCAAGATGTGTGTGCATTGGAATGGAACCTCGGTGGCGGGACGGGCAGCTGAGAACGTGGCAATTGAATTGAATCAGCATGATGAAAAACTCAAGGCCTTTCTTCCTCGCCCCCCCCCCCCGCCCCTACGTCTGTTCGGACCAAAAATGAAAATTGTACAGTAGACGTCCATGAGGGTATGCATGTGCGCGGTGAATCATCGAATCCATTCTGTTCAAAGAAATAATATGCTCCAGTCTTTTTAAAAAAATTATTGTAGTTTGCCTAACTCTGCAACACAATGCTTCGCACATTCACTCTCCGCGTCGCCCAGCCCCTCGCCCGCCAAGGTACCCAGCATAAGCTCTTCCTTTTCTCTCTTCTTCTTCTTCTTCACTCTTCCGCTTTCCTTTTGCTTGCGATGATGGCCAAAACAGCGAAGACTTGCGCTCCGTTCCCGCGCTTTTTTTTTTTTTTTTTTTTTTTTTTTTTTTTTTTTTGCCAAGACATTTCATGTCTGTTACAGCTTTTGCGATGACATCTTCAACGCACTTGTTCTCGCTTTCACTCTTCACTCGCGAGCGTGGCAAGTGTTCATTCTGGAACGCTGTCTTCCTGGTTTGACGAACTGCTCCCATCGGATTGAGCTCGCTGCGAATCGAGCGAGATGGCGAAAAAACCAAAAAACAAAAAAAAAAAAAAAAAAAAAAGCGAGAAGGCGGGAGTTTGAATTTTGCTGCTCTTCTCCTGGATATTGCGCCGTGATGAAGCGGCAAGGCGCCTCAAAGCGACTGGAATTGCAAAACGCTTGCAAGGCTTCACTTGCTTCCGAGCCAAGTCGCACCTGTCGCTGCAATCCGCTTCGGCCTTTTGTGGTTGCCCATCTTGGCGGCCCCTTTTTTTTTCTGCTTCGTTTTGCTTTTTTTTTTTTTTTTTTTCATTTTCGTTCAGTGGCCTTTTTTGCTTTGGTCGTTCACTCTGAATCGCGATTGAGCACTTTTTTTCCGGCACACGAGCAATGGAGCGACACACCCAACCAGCGCGATCATCACGCTCGCCTCGGATGGAGTGTTGCTGTTGCTGAGCCGTTTGAATGCATTGACCATGCCTGTTCTCTTTTTCTTTTTTTCTTTTTTTTCTTTTTGAATTATTTTTGAATTATTTTTGAATTTTTTTTGAATTTTTTTTTCAATGCTTTTTGCATTGCCTCATTGGTTTCTCTCATGCTCTGCCCATGCTGCTGTCTCTGTCTCTGTCTCTTCAATCGAATCGCTTGCAACCACTGTGAACGACTGTGACAACGCTCGCTGACGGACTGACTTTTCCCCTCCTCGTTTCATCACTTTTTAACAGTGCGCGCTCAGTCCACTGCCGCCGCTGCAGCGACTGAATCCCCGTTCGGCGTCAATGGCACCAAGTCCACCCCTGAGCAGATCAAGGCGGCCGAAGCCATGTGGGCCAAGAGCGCGAGGGCATTCGTCAACATTCCCCGTGAAAACATTTGTGCGTTTCCCTTGATTTTTTGACGTTGACATTGACATTGACATTGACATTTGACATTGAATCTGTGGCACTGACGTTTTCCTCCTCTCCTCTCCTCTCCTTCAAACAATGGCAGCCTTCGTTGCCGTCCCGTCCGCAACCAACGAAGCCAACGTCCTGCCGCTGTTCCAGATCAAGGGCGAGCCTGCAGCAAAGAACTCGTTCGACGCTGGTCTCCGCCACCTCACCCCCATCTCGTCGCTCCTGATTGCCACTTTGGGTACGACAACGTCCTGGTTCTCTTTGATTTTAATGCGCTGCTGTACATGTTGTGTGAATGGGTCACCTACGCCAACTGATGCTAACCTCTGCTGCAACAAAACACCCCCCCCCCTTCAACAACAGGCCGTGACGGCACCACCGGTCGCGAGTCGTTCCGAGGCAACGTTCTCATCGCGGAAGACCAAGCTGAGCACCAGCTCTTGTTGTCGGCAGCCGCCATCGATGGACAGCCTGGCATCAACCCGACCTTCCAACAGTACGCCGAGTTCTACTCGTTCCTTCGCGACGAGCTTGTGGCGCACGTCGTTGCCAACCGCGACGCTTACGCACCCTCGTACAAGAAGCTCCGATCCGTCCCTGTGGATCGCCTTAAGGACTTCCTTCTCGCCTCGGTGAGTGCGCAAACATGTTTTTTGTTTTCGTGCTTGATCGATTTTGTTTTCTAAACTGATTTTCGGGGGTTGTTGTTTTAGTACCGAGAGCCAATTCACCACCGCGAAGACTCTCAAGGCCAACTCGGCGCTGATGATTACATTGTCTTCAAGAAGCGTGCCTTCCTGAAGCTGTAAGCCAAGTTTTGGTTGCTTTGCCCTCCGACGTCCTCCTCGCTGCTTGCCCTGCTCTGCTTTTCGTTCTTGTTCACTCAACTTGTTGTTTCCCTGTACTTTGTGCTGGATTCCTTGTTTGACAGTGATCCCAAGACTTACGAACTGCGCAAGTCCCACGCCAACTTTGACCACGAACTCTGGGCGTCCAAGAAGGTTGTGCCCTACCCCATTCCTGTTCACGACAAGTTCGGCACTATGCTGCCAAACAAGACCAACGACGACCGCAAGCTCACTCGGTAAGGACGGGTTTGCTCTCCTAAAGCACCGCATGCTATTTTCGTGTTGATTGTGACAACGCGGTTCTCATCCCGTGCTTTGTTGTCCCAAACACACAGCGGCGACATTGTTCTTGCCGAGGTCTTGCTGCAGCCCCAACTCTTCGAACTCGCTGGAACTTTCGGCATGGGCTTCCGACGCCAACTCAAGAGCGTCGTCGTGCTCAACCGTGCCGACCGCGTTGCCTATTCGAATCAAGGCACGTCCGCGTTCGTGGTGGACGCCTAAAACTCAGATTGTCGTTTTTTGCGGATGATACTGCTACGCTTGCTGGCCGTCTTCGATTCGCCGTTTGAATTTAATGAGCATCTGGTGTCGGTGACGAACGTTCACAATGATTTTACGAAACAATTTTACGAAACAAAAAAATACATTCGATGTTGTCAACCAAGCAGTACCCGCCCACGTACACACAAATGGTTTTCTCAAAGACATCAAACCAGTTCAAAAGCACATTTTGCTTTCTTTCTCAAGTGATCAAATGTGCTCTCGAGGGATCAAACTGTCCACAAATGGAGCTAGAATCTCAATGACCTTCACATCTTTCGCAAGCACTTTGCAGAAGACCTCCTGTCGCGGGCCGTCCGGATCGATGACGTCTGTAAAGGTAAACTCGACCGAAATTCCTTGGATGGCTCCAAGAAGAACACGAACACTCTTACGTCGCCACCAGTCGACTTCGAAGTACTCTTGCTGGAGTGACGGTAATAAAACACGCCCATCAGCCCATTGGGCCCCAAGAAACTGCTCGTGAAACTCGCTAGCCTCCCAGTCGGACGCCGTGAGTGGAATGGTCAGCGCATGTACGGCAACGCGGAAATCATAAATTGGGTGCCCAAGAATGGCGGATAGGTAGACAAACCCCTCGCCCACGGCATATGGGTCGTTTGCAGGGTCTTGCAGCAACTGGCCTCCATCGTTCAAAATGAACTCGCGCGATTCGCCGGTTTGGTTGATGCGATTCGTGAGTTTAATAAACACCAACTCGGTTGTTTTAGCTTCCCGAAATCCGGCGATCTGAAGGCGGTCAAAGACTGAGGACGATAATTCCCGGGGAACGTCGTTGACAAAAACTGCCTTGAGATCGGCGTCATGTCCGATGACCATGCGTCGAAGTTGGGACGGTGTCACGGTGGAAGGAAGTTGACGCAATTTCGAGGTCGGATAGAAAAACTGCCGGCCAAATTTGAAAAAAATGACCAGCTCAGCCTCTTCGACTTGTGGTGTGCTTCCGTCTGGCTGGACAACCTGGCTTCCATGCTGGTCGTGCAAAAACGAAACAGGGAGTGTCTGATACACTTCCTGCTCCTTCGTCTGCTCGACGATTTTAGAGATGGCAGCACGAACCTCGTCCAAAGCATGGTGCTTTTCATCTGAGCAATAGAATGAGCGAGCTTGACGTTGAGTTTGATATCTTCTGACGGGTGAGGAGGGTTTTGAACGGGAGGGAGACTGCTCTGCAGTAGCCGACAGTCGGTACGTCTCCTTCTGATAGCTGTGTTGGGACGAACTTGGACGCTGGTCGCGGACGAAAAACAGACTCGATGCAGTGCTTAAGCGAGACGAGAGTAACACGAGAGCGCGGTTTGGATGTAGATAGACAGACTGGCCCCCCTGCTCAAACGCTGCAATTTGTCCGTCGATCATTTCCTTGGCTGATGCAACCTGCTCGGATGAGCCCTCGAGCACTAAACAAGAGCTCGCCGCTTCAAACCAAACAATGGCTCCGGTTCGCGCGCGGATGGAGATCAAATTTTGGCTTCTAAGGCCAATAAACCGGCCGCACTCTCCTGGCGGCAAGGGAACCCGCAATATGACCATAGCCAGAGCGGTCGGAATTGCATCATCCTCGGCCGTTAGCATGAGTCCATCTAGAGGAGCAGAACCATCGTACGCTGCAGCCACGTCGTAGTCAGATCCCCCGGCGGCATATCCGTTGTATTCTGATCCAAAGTTGTACTTCAGTCCACCGAGCGTTGCGAATCCGATCGGTCCGACGAGAGGGGCCGATCCGTCGTCGAGAGGGGCCGAACCATCGTCGAGAGGGGCCGAACCGTCGTCGTCGAGATCTGAGAGGACACTTTGACCGTAGAACTCGACAGATTCGAGCAGGGCGCTAGAGCTCTGGAAGGAACCGTCCCTGGGCAGCTCGCAAAACGAAGGAAAAATGTCGGGGAGGGGACCGGAGCTGAGTTGTTGTACGACTGGGTCGGCCGGTGCCAAATGTCCCGCATCCAGATTCAGAGTTGTCAAGCCTTGCGCTAAACTTGGTCTGTAGTCTGATGCGGGCGCTGAAGCAGAAGGCCCTCGATGGGTTGTCATAGCTGAAATTTCAACGCTTGCAAGCGCCGTACTCGATACAACCCCATTGGATGCCAATCCAATCCATCGCTTGTTAGTAGCAGATGTAAAAAGCCGGAACTCGCCAGGATGAGCAGCGGCGAACGCTCGGATCGTGCCGTACTTGGCTTTGACGCGCGTTGCTAACTGTGGCTTCAATCCAAAAACACCGAACGCGCTGGATTCCATGCACTGCTTGTTCGGATGGCCACTGATGGCATTCTTGAGCAGTTGGATGGCTGGCGCGAAATCCTCATTGGCGCGTAGAGACGAGGCTGATCCGAGTTGCGAAGCTGCGGTCATTATCGTTGCAGGCCTTGTCGTCGACACCGGCAACGACTGCCTCTGTTTGATTTCAGCAGGACGAGAAGCAGCGGATGGGGGGAGTGTCGAACTGGATGAATTCGGGCTGCCGGCAAGCGTAACGCACAGCATGCAGGCGCTGTTTGTAAAAACGCGGAAAAGGTCGGAATACGCTGAAACAAACGCGACAAACGAGATCCGACGCATGAGGGTGCTCAGCTCTGGGTTGGAGCTGCATGTGCCAGCAGCACCGTCAAGTGTCGAGCTTTGCGACGGACGGTCTTTGAGCCACGATCTGAGTCGCTGGGCTGCAGCATCGAGCAAGCGACGCTCCGCTTCGGTCACATCGACAAGCGGACGTTGTTGAGCAACGCTAGTACCAGCCTCGTCTGTTGGGCCCGAATGTTGCGCCTCCTGGTTCAAGGGATGCTGCGGCGGTGCAAACGAGGTTCCGACAACGTTGTTGACGGGCGCGCTTTGTGATGCTTGATGATCCGACGCCAATCCAATCCATCGCTTGTTAGAAGCATCTGCAAAGAGTCGGAAATCGCCAGGATGTGCCTCGACAAACGCTCGAATCGTGCCGTACTTGGCTTTGACGAGCGTTGCTAACTGCGGCTTCAATCCAAAAACGCCGAACGCGCTGGATTCCATGCACTGCTTGTTCGGATGGCCACCGATTGCATTCTTGAGCAGTTGGATGGCTGGCGTGAAATCCCCATTGGCTTGCAGAGAGGAAGCGGCGGGTCGTGCAGCAGGAGTCGTCTGAACCACAGCGGGCTGAGCGGGCTGAGCAGGCCGAGTTGGAGTACTCGGAGCAGCAGGAGCCCCAGCCGAACCACCCGAAGCAGTAGTAGTAGCAGCAGCAGCAGCAGCAGCAATTACAGCTGCAGTCCGAACAGCCCTTGTTCTCGCAGCAGTGGGGATGGTACGGGTCGTCGGGCCGGTTGCAGAAGGAGCGACTCTCGCTGGCTGAGCTTGAGGCACTGCTGGCTGAGCTTGAGGCACTGCCGGCTGAGCTAGAGTCACTGCCGGTTGAGCTAGAGTCACTACTGGCTGAGCTTGCTGGATGGTCGGCGTCGGGGCCACGCGCGTCGGCACGATCAGCTCGCGTCGACGTCCCGACGGAAGATTGTCTTCTTGGTCAAAATCCTCGTCGTCGTCGTCGTCGCTGTGGACAATCATCAGAGGAAATAAGAAATCGAAAAGTAGACTGAAACACAAAGCGAACTACTGTAACTGACTTTGATTTTGTATGGGATGAGACAAGGTGTCGTAAACTCGATATGGATTTTTGTACAGAGAAAGGAACAGAATCACCCAAAGAAAAGCCGGGGAGGGCTGAGAGGAAACAGGTCAAGAAACCTCAGAACAAACAAACAAACAAACAAGCAAACAAGAAAGAGAAGAAGAAGAAGGGAGTGGGGGATTAACAATGCAGACACAGACACGGAAAAGCGGAAAGAAAAAGAGAAAAAAAATAGCAACGGCATTTTGATTCTAAAATAAAGAGAAAAAGTCAAACACTCCTGTTTTTGACTTGTCTTGCTTGGATTTCTCAAAGCAGAAGAGGGTAGGGTCGTGTAACAAACGACAAAAATATAGAATCGTGCTAATTTGATGCTCGTCGAAGCCCGCTGGGGGATTCTGGCGGCGCATCGTCCATAGCAGACGCAGTGGATGAGGAATTGTCGTTGTTAGGGGCGCCAGGCGGGTTGATTGTCTCGGAGATGGATAGTCTGGAAGGCGATCCTTCGCTGGGAAGAGGGGAGAAGCGGCCGCTGCCAACGCTGCTGTTGCTGCCGCGGCGCATGTGCTGCGGCTTCCACCGCTCGCCCAGGGATCGGACAAAGTGAGAGTCCACGTCGACCAGCTCTCCGCCAGCACCGCTGTGCGGGCCCACGGGCGACGAGTGACTCGAAGGCGAGCCCCCTTCACCCGAATACGAGGGGCCGAGCGCCCGGCGGAAGTGGTCGTCGACTTCGGCAGCCTGTGGTTGCTGGTGGTAGCCAGGTTGCCCTTGCTGGTAGGAAGGGTGGAGTTGCTGCTGCACGACCTGCTGCTGTTGCTGCTGCACCAAGTGCGGATGCAAGATGGAGCTCGGCAACGAGCCGTAGTGACGCATTCCGCGCTCTTGGCCCGAATGTCGCAATGGGATGATGTGGGCGGCAGAGGCTGCAGCCATACCCGGGGAAAGCTGCGGCGCCGTAAACCCGCCCGTCGGATGGACCAGGACGGACTGTTGCGAAGTTGAATGACGCATAAACCGAGTGGGTACGTCACTACCGCCAGTTCCAGGTTGTTGTGGTTGTTGTTGCTGCTGCTGTTGTTGCTGTTGTTGTTGCTGCTGTTGGTGTTGCTGTTGCTGTCGCTGCTCGCGATACAAATTCACTGCTGCGGCAGACGACTTTGAACGGCCAATGCTGACAGCCCCGCCACGAGACGATGGCATTCGCTTGCCCACATTAACAGACGCTTGGTATGAAATCTCCTTGCCGCGCTCGAGACTCTTGCGACGTCGCAGGGAGGCGGTCGGAGAGTCCGTGCGATGAGGCATGGTGGGCGAGTACAGGGCGCCTGGTGAGTGCAGTGCAAGGTTTTGCATGGCAATGTGCGGCGGCATGTCTGCTTCGTCCATCGAATCAGACTCATCGCCAGCGTAAAAGCTGCTTCGATTGGACGATACAGGCGAGTACTCGCCATTGGCATTCCCGTTGTGGTGTGGGTAGGACATGCCGAAAAACGCATTGCCCTGTCCGCTGGCTTGCGAAGCCTGGACGCTGCCCAGCGAACTAATGCTCGTGCTCGACCCAGAACGGCGAACAGTGGTGAAATGGGGTCCAGAGTAGGACGACGTGACGCTACCCGATGGTGTCACGTACAAGGGTTGTTGCTGTTGCTGCTGTTGTTGTTGTTGTTGATGTTGGGATTGGTGGGGTGGCTGTTGGAGTTGCGGCACTGGAAGACTTGGTGAGCCAATCACTGGCGGAGCAGGAGTGAACATGGCGGGAGGGTGGTGACCCGCAATAACATAGGTGGGCTGCTGGTGAGGCGAGTATTGGTAGACCATTGTCTGCCCAGGAGGAATTTGGTTGTACAGATACGGGCTCATCGAGACGGCCATGCCAGGTCCTAGTGGTTGTTGTTGCTGCTGTTGTTGTGGCGAGTGGTGATGGTACATGCTTGGCGGCATTGGCTGGACATAACCGGACGGTGCAGCCTGTCCCGGTAACAATTGGTGCGACTCTGGCGCGTCTGTATGACTCAAAGTGGCGGCTGCTCGCGAGAGCTGCATGAGGGACGACGCGGCCCCTTGCTCCTGTGGGAGGGGAAGAAAAGTCAAGTCCAGCGAACAAAAATTGGTAAGTACAACACAAAAAACAACACCAGATCAATAGAAACAGCAACAGTATTTGATAATGGATGATGATGATGGAACACGTTTGCATTCTTCAGATCAACACCACACCAAAAAATCACCATCAAAAGATCAAAAAGGGTTATTGAGATCAGATTCCGTGCAATTTTCAACCCCCACACCCCGCCCACACACTGTCAAAAAAAAAAAAAGGAAAAGAGGTTGTTGAAGAGGGAGGATGAATACGGGAGAGCATTGAAACGAGTGCTGCAGAGCGGACATCGGAGGTTCAGGCAGGAACAAACAAATGGGTAACATGCTTGCACAATAATAATTAAAGAACTGCTCAAAAACTTCCAAATGGCGAAAATAAACATAAAGTCGAAACAAAATAACTCAAAAAAAAAAAAAAAGAGTCGAAACGAAAAGGAACACAATTCCAATCCGAGAGAATGTTGTTCGTGATGAAGGTATGGAATAGGAATACGAAAACAACAAAAATGAGTCATGGAGAATGTGGGCCATTGGAAGAGGGAGAGGCTTGTTGAATGCAAGCGAGTGCTGGTTTGGGTGACTGGTGAGTGTGCGAGATGAAGATGGGGGCTGAGTAGGGCGGGTTCGCAGATTGGGGGGAGGAGGCGCGTGCATTCAGCAATAAATAAAGGGAACAAAAAAAAAGACCGAACGACACCCAAATATCAAAAAAAAAAAAAAAAAAAAAAAAGTGACACGCATCCAACCGCAAAAAGCCGAAAAAAAAAAAGGGTCCTGAGCTTTTGAAGACAATCAGGACTCCTTGTGTGTGTGTGTGCGTGTGAGAGTAAGAGCTGCATGGACAAGGTTGAAAGGAAAGGGAAGGCTCAAAACCAAAGACGGGGGTCCTTCAACATCTTCAACGGAATCCGCGAAAAAAAGAAAAAAAAAAAAGTGCTTAAACGCAATCTCGTACACAAAGACCACCAAGCTTAAAGGCGCGAGAGAAAGAGAGACAGCCTCCGAATTGAATGCGGCATACGACACGCATACACTCAGTCCGCACCCACACACCATCGCCCGAGCGACAGACACACACACGGAAAAGGCAGACGTAAAAAAGCGGGGAAGTGACGCAAAAACAAAGTCGAGACGCAAAAATTCTCTCGACCCTGTATTTTTGGCCGCATCTCGCCCTCCCCCGACTGACTGCGCAGAGTAGGCGAGCAAGCTGTGGTTGGCCTTTTGTTGAAGGGGAGATGCAGTGCTGACACTGTTGTGTGATCACCAGCCCGACAACAGACAGCGAGCAGCAGCAAGCACCGACGAGTCGGCTGAGGTGAGAAATGCGACTTTTCACATAACTCGCCGCTCGTTTTCGCCGACAAACACTCGTTTTATTCCTCCGTTGCTTCCCCCCCCCCCATCCACTTCCTCTCGCAGGAGACAAAGGGCCATGAGCGAAAAAGGAACAAAAGTGTAAAACAAAAAAAGAAACACCAAAAGACCGGCAAGCATCAGGTCAAAGTACCTCAAACAACAACCGAGCAACTGTGCTGGGCATCGCAGTTTTGCAAAGTCGAAAAGTGGATAACGTAGACTGACTGATTGAATGCTTCTTCATTTTTTTCCCCCACCGCGAACAAAATCATACAAAAATTCAAAAAGACCAAAAAAAAAAAATGACGGAAGGCTCGCTCGAGGGGGGGGGGGTCATTCTTTTGCATTGTATCACACGCACACGCGCCGCGTCGTGCATTTTTGGGACGAGCGTGCTGATTTGGCAGAATCAAACAAAAGGCGCCAAATTTGCCACGAATAAAGAGCCAAAAGTGGAGTAAACGCAAGCCCTTCTGATCGCACTCGATTTGTTCAGAATGACTTTGCTTTTTGTGGCATTCCAAAGATCAAGGGTTGGATTGTGATTGCTCCTCGAAGGACGACGGAGAAGAAGCAGAGAGACCGAAACGAAGCAGAGAGAGAGAGAGAGCAAGGGAGAAGAGAGAGACCTAAAGATTAAAGATTAGATCTGCTGCCATCCTCTCCCCGCCGTCCCAAAAAGCATCGCAAAAGGCTCCTTCCAAGGAGAAAAGAAAGATCCAATCCACACGAGGGTTGGGGGAAGTGAGGGTGTCTCGCATCAGGCCGCGTTGCCAAGCTCCGGGTCATGAGCGAGGCTGGGGACTGTTGTCGTCGGCTGACACCCTGTAACCACAAACCTCGACACCACAATTGGGAATCGCCTTGTCACTTTCATTTTTCTCTCTGACTGCCAAACTCGTCCCTACGACAGAGCGACGTCCGTGCTGACGAGGAGCAGCAGAAGCAACGCCTCCTTCCTCTCAAGGGAACACGAAGAAGGCAAGCCAAAAAAAAACAAAAAAAAAAAACCTGACAATGGAAACGAGCATTTTGCTCAGCCAAGAATGGGATGTTACAAAAAACCCCAAACAATAATCCAAAATAATTGACTGGCACCGGTACCAAGCAATGAAAGAACTGGGGGGGGGAGAGAGGCAAATAAGGGCGGGGTTCACTTTGGGTTTGGCGTTGGGCGTTGCCTTGGCACGTTTTGTGCCACACTTGCCCAGTGAACCCGAAGCTCCAGATGCTCGAATGCAGAAAACAGCGTCGATCGTCACCTTTTTGTTTTGTTTGTGTACTTTGATTTTTTGAAAAGAAAAAAACAATCGAATCCAGATCTTACATGGAAAAAAAAAAAAAAAAAAAAAAGTCCAAGAAAAAAATACAATAAAATCAAATAAAATAAAAAATCGCAAAGAATGGCATGTTGCTGAAAAAAAATAATAAAAAAAAACTCGCCATTCTCAAGTGAGTCTGCGGGGGAGGTGGCGGTCGTACAATGGGGACCATTACACACACGCCTCACTCACGCAGCGCAGAACCAAGCTCGAGCTGCTGTCAACCGTCGTCGGGATTGAACTTTTTTTTGCTTGTGCTGCAGCATTTTTTGCTGTGTTTTTTTAAAAAAAAAAAAAAAAAAAAAAACAGGGAACGCCAACTCATTCGGGTTTTGAAACAAAGAGCGAGATCACACCCGCGAGCAACCAGCGGCTGGATGTATTCAACGGGCTTCTTCGCGTGCAGCCCGCAGGAGACTCCGGCACTTCCACAAGCGCAAGAAACAAAGCACAGCAGCAAATGCAAAATGCAATGCAATGCAAAATCAGCAAGACCTTGGCTTTTTTTTTTTTTTTTTTGAGTTTGTGGTTTTCCATTAAATTGCCAGAATGCGATCACGCTCCGTCACCAGTGAATTGGGACGCGGAGAGCGAGCGCCATGGCAAGAGATGAGCAGCAGGAGGGATGACGAAGGGAGGGGGGCGCGGGTTCACAAGGAGGAGGGCTTTTTGGGCCATGGAACAGCGAAAGAAGCGCCAAATGAAAAGAATGTCGGCGAACAAAAAAAAAAAAAAAAAAAAAAAAAAAAAAAGCCCGCGTGGAAAACGAGCAGCAAAGTGGTCATAAGAACGACGAAGAGGGGGGGGGAGAACAGAAACGAGAGGAGCGGGTGGTGCAGACGAGAGTGGCGCAGGGGCGGGTGAGCAAGGAGGGAGACGAGTGAGGGTGGTCGGGGATTGGGAGCGACCGAGGCAGTGGGAGTGGAAAAGCAGGAAGGGGGAGGAAAAAAAAAAAAAAAAGCAGGGCGCTGAACCGCGAACCCTGCGACCAAACAGAACCGAGCTCAAAAGGGGGGCGCCCACTTCACAGTCTGACGTCCCACAGGCTCAACGTCTTGCACGTAACGCAACGACCGGCAGTGCCGCGCCGAGCAGAAGCGGGGCGGCGGCCCACGGCAGATGCGATAGTGAATGAACTGCACGCGACCGGCATCATTATCCTCGACTGTTGCCTGCGCTCACGCTCGCTCTCTGGTATCTCACTGTGGGTGGCGAAAATGGCGACGGCGGGGATCTCTCTCAATTGCGTCGTTGTTGCTGATGCTCGGGTTGGCAGAACGTTGTCGTCGCCATGTTGCTTCAAGTGATCAAAGTTGTATTGTGTTACCTCGTTCATGAAATATTCAGAAAAAGAATAACTTAAAAAAACAAAATAAAAAAAAAAAGATTGAAAAAAAAAAACTGAACTTTTTTTTTTTTTTTTTCATTTCCTTGCATTCGCTTCAAAAGCCACTGAGGGCAAGCGATCTAGATTGTTTGCAAACCGGCATTGGTTGAGCGTATTACACTTTGTGCCATTGATGTGGCGGGCGCCAAAGTAGGACGAAACGCACGCAGCGCTGTCAAATTTGTTAAACGTTTTCATCGTTTTGTCGCATAGCAACGCTCAGAATTGCGCCGTTTATCAACACAGGTGTAGTGAATAGGGTACATGTGTCGTATTGTAACAAATTACAGAACGCCCTTGCGTGCCTCAGAAAGGCAGGCGATTGTCAAAAATAAATGAATAAAATAAAATAAAAAAGGGGGTCTTTCTCGGCTACGAAACATAGCGTGAAGACCGTGGAGAGCGGATACTGGGCAGTTGCGCATTGGGGTTGGCCCCGCGCTGCAAGAGCGCCGTGACGACGCGCTGGCGGACAATGGGCTGCGATACGGCAATCTGCAGCGGAGTGAATCCGCGCGCGTCCACACAATTCGCATCGGCGCCCAGCTCGAGCAGCAGGACAACGCGGTCTTCAAAGGCCATCTCAACCGCGTTGTGCAGACAGGATTGGTCCTCGGGATCGCCGCCGTCGTTGACATCCACTCCATAACGCTCGACCAGCGTGCGCAGGAGAGTGGGCATCCGTGCGTGCGTCAAGACCCGTCGGATGTGTGACTTTGGCAGCTGGTCCAACCGTGCAGCCCGATCCAAGAGGGCCAGCGCGGTTTCCTCACGGCCCTCCGACAGGGCCAGGGACAGAGGGACGACACCACGATGATCCCGCGTATTCACCAGTTGGCTGACGGCGCTCTCCTCCCACCCGAGCGATCGAGCCTCCCGCTCCATGGCGTCCAGCAGGAACATGGCACAGGCTGTGGCGCCTCCCAAGCAGGCGTAGTGGAGCGGGAGTTTGCCACTGTGATTGCACGCAAACAAATCCGCGCCGTGCTCAACCAGCAGCCGCACGGCATCAATCCGATCGGCAAAGGCGGCTGCGGCCAGCAGATCGATGGGCCAGGTGTCGGGGACGAGATAGGCCGAGGAGGATGCGAGCTCTGGGTTGTCGGAGAGAAGCTGGCTCGTCCTGTCGTCCAGCCCGTTTCGAAGACAGGCAAGGCCCAGCCGAAGCGGAGCCGCGAGGAGCATGTCGGTCGGCTCGGAGCACAGGCTCAGCAAGACTTCGCATGGGAGAAGTGCGCCATGCTTGATCAGAGTGAGCACCAGCTGAGTGGACTGCGCGCGAGATCCAAGCGCAGCATCGAGCGCGGTGCCGCCAGCCTCGTCCACTGCGTTGGGGTTTGCGCCCAGACCAAGCAGCATTTCCACCGCGGCGACGTTTCCGCGATGGCACGCAAGCATCAGTGGCGTGCTGCCGGACACGAGGTGGTCTGAATGCAGAGTGATGACACGCGGCGCAGGGCGACGACCTCGTGTGCGCGCCTCAATGTTCCCGCCGGCCTCGACGAGCATGCGGACCAGCAGCGCACCCGTCCCGCTCTGGGTGGCTGCATAATGAAGCGCGGTGAATCCGCTGCTCGGCTCGCACAGATTGACAATCCTCGGATCGCGCATGTGCTTCAGCATGGCTGCGAGCAGTCGCGGCGGTTTGTGGCTTGCAGCGTGATCAATCGGCTTGCCCATCGACATCATCAGCGGCGTCGTGCCAAACTTGTCGGGCGTTCCGACACCAGCGCCATGCTTGAGCAGCACGAGCGCAGCTTCGACGGCGCCGGCGAGCGCAGCCACATGCAGCGGCGTGCGACCCTGTGCAAACCACGCCGGAACAGCGCGAGGTCGGCGAGGATCGTCCAGCATTGTTGGCGCGTCATCGCCGCTCGTCGTCGTCATCGTCGCTGGGGTGAATAGATTGTGATTGCTAGAGCTGGAGGAAGATGAGCCCGAGGCAGCGGCAGCAGCAGGAGCAGGCTCGTCCACATAGAACGGCTCGGCCGCCCACGCTGGAGTCGCAGCAGTTGGATCAGCAGCAGCAGCAGCAGCAGCCAGCCCCGTGGATCGGCCTGCCATGGCACTGCTAGCATTCACTGTCGCTGTGGTTGCGTGGAGAGCAGCAGCGCTTGGTGCGATGACGCGAAGTGATGACAGCATTGGGTCATCGTCACTCCAGCTCATCCGCGCGCCTGCGACTCGGCCTCGTGCGAGCACCAATGGCGGCGGTGCTGGTGCTTCGTTTGCGTTGTCGTCGCTGTCGCTGGTTGTGTCGGACGACGCATCTTGCTGCGAAAAGAACGACGACGGCAATCGTGCATTCACGAGCGAATCCGTCCCAATCCCACTCCCATAGCCATGCGCATTCGAGCTGCTACTAGTATTGTACTGCTGATGTTGCTGATGGCTCGTCTGCAATAGCTGCGAAATCGAGGCGCTGTCGTTCGTCGCCGCTGCAAACCAGAGCGCGATTGGGATCATTCTCTACCCCTTTGGTCAGTCGCAATTGCTCAGAAACCAAGGTGTTAAACTGAGAACTTGCGATTGATTGCTTTTTTGAGAGTGAGTATTCCCCGACGAAATGGAGGAAAGAAACCACACAATGCTCAATCGCACAAAGCTCGGAAAGTGAAACCAACGACTGAGCTTCGATCTCGATTTGTCAAACAGTCAAACGATGAGATTCTATTGTCCCTTCCTCCCTTCCCTTCCCACTTCCTCCCCCAATCAGTCAATAAATACATTCTCAACTTGTCATGCGCATTTATCTCAATCTCTATACATGTACAAAGCCCGAACGGAATGAGTAAACATGTTTTTTCTTCACCCTTTCAAAATCCCGCAAAAACTACCACCGGCTAGCCTCGCCGGCTGGATGGACGCAAACTCGGGTCCTGACAGTAAGTGTGTCAGGACCCGAGTTTGCGTCCATCAAAGCGTTTGGGTCCCCCGTTGCTACTTCATGACAATATAGCCAAGAAGAGGAAATGAGAACTTGGGGTGCAAAACCAAGCTAATGATGGAACTTCAAGGGTAGTTAGGTTTGAAATAGGTCAAAGCGTGACATCGAAGTAAGAGACCACCCAAAAGAATAATGTCATGCATGAAACTC